>NC_069368.1:63223863-63526893 GCF_021730395.1 Mercenaria mercenaria | reverse complement strand
AATATGAAAAGGGGATATAATTCTACCCAAACTGAAGCCCGATCGGTCAATGTGACCAGCCTGATTAATTTTAAAATTTTTATTCAACGAGTTTAATAAATTCAATCTGGCAAGTCACAAAATTTTGTAATATTTTTTTAATCACATGTTAGCCTTTCCAGTCGAAACATTAAAATTTCTAAATTTGTTGTTGTTCAATAATTCACTGTTTCCAGCCTTCTTTGTTTAATAGGAGAATGATTCGGTTCGTGTTAGAATGCTATACTTATCATCTATTTCTTCATTTTATGTTAATCATGTTCATCTTTGTTATTCATAGCTGGTTGTAAGGTAAAAGCTCCATGAGCTTATGTTTACTATATATGTTGCCTCCTTTAAGACTCAAAATAAATATCATCTCATCTTACCTTATCTTATCTCATCTGTTCTTGCCAGTGGTCAGAATGATTTCCATAAATTAATACAATAAATAAATTTCTTACATTCGGGTTATCCATATTCACGGCAAACATATTATTTTTCTTCTACTTCCGATTTAGAATGTTTAGTTCCTGTACTAAAATTTCAGGCGATCAACATATTTGCGAATAGTTGGATGAAAGGCAGGAAAGCAATAAGACGATAAGGTGACAGTGTATTTATATCGAATCCAGGGAATGTCTTAGACCTGAAATACAACACGCAATTCGTTGTCCCAATTCATAAAATAAACACTGATGTAATGTTAGACCACCTACGTAAGATCCCTGTCGACCATTACTTCACATTCTCAGGGAAAATAATGTATTACAAAACAAAAAAAACTTACATTTCTGACTGTACATTAATTCCTAAGTACATGAATAACTGACCACAGCTACCTAGGTAAACGACGTATTCCCTAACAGCTGGATGTACTCAGATTTTCTCAACATTTGCACATACCGTTCCACCATCTTCCCCTACGATTTAAATAGTTGAATGTAATATATAGGACAAATGGTACTCGCAAGTATGCTTACAGAATCAATGTGGTAGGGAACCAGATATTATAATTAGCCGTTTTTTTTTGTTCTTTGGTGGCGGACGGATTTCTTTTCTCAGGAATAGGGAATAACTCCAATAACTATCAAAGTCTCGTTCAGAAATTAAACACACTTAACTTGCAGTAATTTTCCTGGCAAATATATCTAAAAAATAAGTGTGACATACACTGAGAATACACATGCACTAATTTCTTGGGCGGATTAGCTTTGTTCGTTGGCTCTCAAATTCTTGGGGTTCTTCAAGGGGTAATGAAAAATAACAACAATAAAAATCAATACTGCGATATATATAAAATTTAATAAACACTATAACTTAATTTTAGAATCTAGAACGTCACCTAATTAGTGCCTTGTTGACCACTTAGCCGTTCCAGAATGTATACCAATTACAGGCAGGTGAGTGGTTCCAGAACGTCTAACTGAGACATTCCGGAACGTCAACAAAATACTAGCAAAAAGAGTACTGGCTGGTTAGTTGTTTCAGAACGTCTAACTTAGACATTCCAGAACGTCTAAAGATGAAATGATGGCTTTACGGTTAGGGCACTTCTACCTTAGTGCTGTAGCGAATGACAGACTTTTGGTGGCAGAACATATATATTAAGTAATTCCAGAACGTCTACCAAGATCCACTGATGGTTTGCTGTTGTGGATACACGCTTCACTGCTTAAGACCTAAGGAGTTATCTACCTTAACAAGCGATAAGAATGGTATGTATACAATGACTTCATATTCCCTTATATCAATAAAAAAACATGAAAATGAACTACAAAGACAAGGTAGTTCCTTGCATTTTGACTGCTCTTTTCAAACATCAAACACTTTGACAGAGGTTTCAACCTATAACCGTAGTCAATGTCTAATGATTTCAAGAGTGACAATTGATCCCCATTCAACAGTCGAATTATATAATAAATACTAGGTATAGCCTGTTAAAAAAACAAGTTACTGGAAGTCCAGAATAAATAATAAGTCTAGAATTAAATAATACCCTGTTTCTACTATTATTGGTTAAATAATTATTGGAATAGTGAGCATTTTGACATTGTTTCATCACAATGCAATCCTTTATGGGAATAGGGAGGCAATAGCACATTTAACTATTAAACTAATTATTAAACTACGTCATTTGAATGAAAACAGCCTTAGACACACCTGAAAATCAGATAAATTTGAAAATACATGCAAATTTTTAAAAATGTTTTTGGATTTAAGTTATAACATTTTCTTATTTTTATCTTCAGTTGGTTATAAATGCAACTGATTGTTTTTATCAACATCTGTTGTCAGGTGTATTTCGTCCCAATTTAATTTTGTGACCCATACAGTGTTCCCAGGACTCATCAGTAAGAGAAACACCATCAACTTGAGTCAAAAACATAACTTTTAACATGTGAACAGAAGTTAATTATAAACATTTTCAAAGGAACATAGTAAACTGGAACAATAAATGAAAATTATAACAGAAATGAAAACCTGTACACTTTGGCATTTCATAGTTCTTTTTAAAAAAAATCAAATTCATCTGAGAAGACAATGACAGTGAAATATAAAATTTTACTTAAAATTATTGTTGTAAATCATACTGAAATCTAACAACTTACTGGTAATATAAATTTTATCAATAGCATAGAGTTAAGATTTTCTGATATTTTTGGAAAGATTTGAAAAACATTGTACTTTAAATGTTCAACCAATATTTTAGATCAAATTATGAAATGCCATATTTATTTATAAATGAATAAAACTGTTGTCAACTTACTAGTATAAAAATTTCTGTTAACTTTAATCAATTATTAGAACTTAAATATTTTTCATTGTCTTTGTGTCCATCAGTTTTTCTGCTTATTCAATTACATCATGCTATTTGCCACTTGCTAAATGTGAAATATCTATAGTATAGATGTTAATAGTTTACAGCACTGCAAAATGCAGAACAAAATATTTCCAAATGCTTATTAATGAGTGATTACTTATAAACAAGCTGGTGTATAGAGCCGTATGTAACATCATGCCAATATGTAATAACTTTTATCACTTGACATGGTTAGAGACTGAACCTACAATATCCCACTGTAGTGGTGGGCCATCTACCACTTAGCTACTGAGGCCTATGAGGCAACAGGACTTGATTACTACAAAGTGGAGATTTTGTTTAAGCAGTAGGTTAGCTTAGTTGGTAGAGTACTAGTCCTGTATGAGAGGGTCCCCAAGATTGAACCCTACAGTAGACTGACTGCACATTTTACTCAATCTGTTCAATTAACTAGGTGCACAACATTGGACTGCGACTATTTTATCACCTAGAGGACGACTTTTATATAGCAGGGGAGTTTATTATGGTATAGGACTTGATTACCACAAAGGGGAAATTGTTTCAGCAACTGGTTAGTTCAGTTGATAGTGTGCACACCCTGTAAACAAGGGGTCCCGGCTTTGTGCCAACCACTAACTGCTCATTTTTATCACCCCTTGATAATAACCCCCAAGTTGTGAAACGAAATTTCACAATTTTGTTGTGCGCTAAGAATAAGGACTTCTAGGGACGTTACTGCACAAGTCAATATATCTCGGTACAAGCGTTTTTGGTACGAAACATAGGCACAGTAAAACGTCTACCGTACTTAATAAATTTTGTCTTCAAAGTTGTGTAGCATTCAAGACGAGAAAGAAACATTTTAGCAACAGTAAAAAGGTTTGAAAATGTTGTTCTTGTGGTAAATTAATTGCTGCATGTGTTTTAAAAGCGTAAACAGTGTCCCTAGCAGCAATCGGCCATTTTAGTTTTACTTGGATTACTTCCCTTGAAATTAAGAAATTACCGTCTCTGACGATGTTTGTTGTCATCCATGTCATGCTGGTGAACTCAGCGTGAAACTGGCACCGACTTCGGCGACGGCGTATATTGTATCGTCGAAAAGTCGCCATTTTGTTTCTTTGAGAAAGGCACTGAGACAGCCCAACCCTTGAATCTGAGAAAATCTCAGCGCGGAAGTTGAGATTTTACTGAGAAATTTTAAGTGAAAGCCAATCTGAGAAAAATCTCAAGCTGAGAATCAAAGTTGAGATCTTTCTCAGACTTGAGCTGAGATTTTGACTTGAGAACATTAGTGAAAGCGGGGCCAGGTGTCCCTCCGGCGGGCACCTGGGTAGAACCACCGACCTTCCGTAAGCCAGCTGGATGGCTTCCTCACATGAAGAAATCAACGCCCCGAGTGAGGCTCGAACCCACATCGATGAGGGGCAAGTGAGTTGAAGTAAGCGACCTTAACCACTCGGCCACGGAGGCCCGTAATTGATATAGATAGCCGATGGTACTCTTAATATACAGGTACAACCTTTAGGACAGGAACATATACGTGCATGTGTATGTGTGTATCCCATGCATGCTCTCTAAGTCGTGTGTCGAATGAAAAAACGCAATATATACATATTTTGTCCCTCACACAGATTTGAAGGATGTATTGAAAACGTAAATATTCCTTGTTCTGAATGAAAGTCTGCACAGTAGCGACATTAAGCAGGTATATAAATTAGCATGTGCCCTTGGTCCCTAGACTTTGGTCTTGGTCCCTGAATTGTTGGGAAAAAATGCCGATATACCTAATGTTAAACATTTTTTTTTGGCAGTCTAGGTCCCTAAATAAAACAGCTAGTTTATATCCCTGTTTAGGTTGCGACATGTTCTGTGCATATGACACATTTAAACATCTTTTTCATAAGGATTTTGGGCCTTTGTTATAGTCTGACACCCTATAGATTTATAAATGTTTTACTGCCACCAACGAATTATACATTTAGTTCATTATTAAAGGTGCTTGATTGCCAACTACATGCTGAACGTACAAAATCAGTATTACACAAGTATAACATATACAATCTGTAAATTATTCAAGTCATCACACTGTTTAAAATGAAAATAACATCAATACAAAATGGCCGTAACAACGTTTCAGGTTTCAAATAATACATATATCATGTTCAACAATGGGTAGCTCAAGTCCGTTCAGGAACCGGTCCAGTTAAATAATAATAAACCATTGCCTACCTGTCTGGTGCTTGTCATTAAAATCTATGAAATGAAAACTAATGCTGCTAAATGCATGCAGGTGTCAAAAAAATAACTTGTGTGACATTTTTTAGTTGGATAACACTAGTAAACAGAAAAAAGAAAAAAGAAAATATTTCAAAAGTGACGCGATATAAGGACAGAGTTGCGAATACACCACACAATATCCTTCAGGTTTAAGTTATAGTAAAACTATCTTAAGCGGACTAATGCATTTAGTGTACAGTCGCAATGTGAATGGAGTCTCATACATGTTGCGCGAATCTCAATTCAGGTTTATGTCACCTAGACAATTGATAAATATACTCAGCGTCACTAAAAATTTACCACCGTAATGGCCCTTATATTCTAAGAATCGCACTGGACTGTGTTAAAAGCATAACACGACTACATTTTTGACGCAACTGAGACGTCACTGGTGTAAAGAATTGTCAAATTCGATGAACTCCTTTTGAGGCACGGGCTGCACGTGCAAAATTACTTTTTCCAGCAATGTCGACATGTACGAAAATTCTATCACAAATGATTCATCGCACTTGAAAGTTAGTCGACAGACTAAAAGGAATACATTAAAAAATCCAGAATAGCTTTGCTAAGAGTGCCACGTTTAAGGCACGATCAACGCCATCAGGCAAATAATATGGTTGATGCCGAACTTTCATGTCGTAAAATTGCACGTCGGATGTGCTGTTCTCACCTGACAGTCCTGAAATGGGCTAGGAGATATATCAGATAGGGTCTATGAGTAATATACCGCACACAGACCATGAAAAAGTGAGGTAGATATTGTATAAACAAGTAAAGTGGTATATATTAAGTAGTAACTTTTCAATGACGCCAAGTATATTTTCATAGACCAATTCTGTACCTTTTCATAAGTAGCCAAAAGTGTACGTAACTGATTCTATCATTGAATGATGTTAAAGTGCTATGACAACTGCTAATATTCATAATATTGTGTCTGTTGAGGTTTGGAATTAGTAAGTCACTAAAAGGGAATTTTGAACGGTACTAGTGTCGGAAATAATTAAAAAAAAAAATACAACATAAATTAATAAATATGTATTTCTCTGCGTTCTGTTGTATTGTAATTACGGTATTTTCAATACGATAAATGTTACTTTTTTATCAGGAAAGCCTTTCATTTCATTGTAATATTAGCGCTAGACATGAATTACCGCATGCCCGATCCCGCTAATAGCGCGAAAATTAATACTCCGCTAATAATAATACACTTACAGTAATAATTTCATTTAAGCCTTCATCTTAGTTTGAAGAAAAAAAACGTCATTATTCGATCTATTTCATAATGAATTACAGAACCGGCAGCGACTTCAAGGATGCCAGAGATGGGTGATGTAAATGTTTGTAAGAATTATATATAATCGTATATATCTACTTTGATTTGTATAATTTGATAGTTTGACATTCTGGTACTATAAACCGTATGAACACATTTCTGTTGACTTAAAAACACAACTTTGCATGCTACAGCTTTTGCTAACTTAAAACACACTTTTCCATGATACATCGAATATGAACAGGAATGATGTCCAATCCAGCCAGTTGTGACCGCATTCAACTGACCGATGATCACTTTTAGTAGAATTGAAAAAAAAATCATTATTTTAATATCAAATAAAGGTAGATTTAAGATGTATTTTTCATCGCTGTTTTTGAGCTCGTAAGAGACAGAGACATTCTGTTCTAAAACCCAAACTAAGCATATAAGCTTAGAAGAATGATGTAATCATGACAAAAGTGACTTGCTTAAAGACACTCATCTCATGAAACCTGTCGTGATTCGCACCTTTGAAACTTTGCTCTGTTCAAAGTGATGTAACTAGTCTACCACTGTCTCCACCATTGAATGTTAAGTTGTGTGTTCGAACGTTTTAGCTCATCTGAGCCAAAGGCTCAAATTGAGCTTCTGTGACCACTTTATGTCTGTCGTCCCTCTGTCAACATTATTTGGTGATTTCAGTATTGATTTGATTTTAACCAAATTTTCTTTCTTGAAGCTGCCACCAATGGGTCCAGAGTTAAAGCCCCTGAAAGAGCAAAAGTTGGCTAACTTGGTCGTGTATGCACGATAATGATCTAATTTATGACTTGATATTAACCATAATCACAGTTCTTTTCTTGAACCAACCATTTTATTTTTTATTATTTTTTTATTTGTCTACCCAATAGAATTTTCATTTATGATAAGATTTGAGCCATACTTACACACAATTTGTATCAGCATAAGTTTGTGCTATCAACTTTTCCAGAGCAAAGGGCCATCAAAGGGTAAAAGTTATTTTTTCTTATGCCTCCGAAGGTGGGCATATCAAAATGGCATTGTTTGTCCGTCCGTGAGTGTGTGCTTCCGGTAACTTCTTGTCCGGGCCGTAACTCCTCCATTCATAAAGGGATTTTTAAATAACTTACTAAAAATGTTACCCTTAACGAGACAATGTGTCATGTGCAACTCTGCTAACTGACGCTTTGTGTACATACTCTACTACAAGAAAGTGTGCATTTCTATTTGCATTATTTTTTCTAGTTTTGTAAAATATAGTATGCAAAAATATATAAGAATACAAAATAACTTATATGTACAAGAAATGCAACAAAATATCGTGTTTACGAATCGGATAGAAATTGCCGACCGGGGATAGGCGTAGGGCACCTGTGCTAGCCTTGTTACCGCCCGTTGCGCAGTGACCCCAACCCCCACCCTGGATGATTTTTTCACTCCAAAATTATATCAAAACCAGTCCATTGGTATTTAAGAAGATGCTGTTTGAACAGGGATGTGGATGTAAAGGACTTTTCGGTTCGGCGGAATAAGGGTAATACTTTTACAAACTGGCCAAATTCGAAGCTTGTAATAATGCACTAAGGCTAAAATATGTGCATTCGATATACTGCTTTCAGGTTGTCCAGGTTGTTTTAAACTTCAAAAGCAGTACACGGACTGTTTCGAAATTAAAATACCGTACTATTGTCAAGCGAGGAGAATCAAAATATTAGAAAAAATGATAGATCTTTATTACAAGACACAAACAGATTATGTCTGATTATCCAATATTGTTCATTAAGTCATAATTTTGTTGGGGTAGGCGTTTTGCACTTTAAGATTTTTGTTAAAGTTTCATTTTTTTTCTAATACAGAGTTTAATCATATAAGTAACCGAGCGAGGGATCTAAATAATTAAGATGTTCACAGTAAAAAATCAAACTTAAAAAGTTTGACTTAACCAAAATCAGATAAAAGATTTATACCGCTGAAGACCGGATGACACTCATTTTATTCACACTCACTTAAATTAACTGGTGACTCTAAATAATGTGATTTATTTGCGTTATATGTCAATGTATCCGAGACATAATAATACTTTTAAATGTAATCTGTAATTAACTGGTACTTGATTCGTACAATGTGAAAGTAAATATCCATTTCTAAATTGTGAAGCACAATAGAAGTCCTCGGATAAGATGACCCATAGGAAGATATAATCTTTAAATGGTTTTCAACCTTGATGTTACACCACCTTCACCGATAATCATCCGCTGATAATATCTTCTTATGTATCATAATAAACTCTAAAACTCTATCATATGGATAACAAAAGGGTATGTTCAACGGTTATTTCATTGTAAAGTAATTTGTCAAGTACCCGCAAATATTAATGTGTTTCGACGAAATCTTATTAAAAGTATTGAATTGAAGAGGCGTCAGTAACAGTGGTCTCTCCATTATATGATATTTTACAGCCAATAGCCAATTTAAACAGTTTGAGGATCGAAATTCAAATTTTCAAAAAGATGAGTATAGGGTTTGCTCGACTTCAATATTTTGACCTGAAAAAAATTCAAAAGCTTAAAAACGTCAAATGACGGGATATGATAAGATATGCAAAATGGCCCCCTGAATAGTTAGAATATGAAAACTCCATAAATGAAATTTTAACTGTCTAAAACAAAAAAAAAGACCATAATCGTTATAACTATGACCTTAAAAAACTTCAAAACTAAGTTATTTGTACGACTCAGACATTAAAAACACCCGAGGTCTGTGACTTTTACTGTTTTTACACGCGATTTACACATTACATTCACGATTTTCATTGTGACCTGGACCTGGTGTCAAGCTGAAGTTTTGCTGAAAAAAAAAATAAGGTTACTAAAATATACATTTTCAGAAAAAATCAGCTTGACACCCGGTCCGGCTCATATTGAATTTCCACTGTTTTCGCAATTTTTAGCCTCACTTTTCTTTGAAGGAAACAGGATGTGCTCATCTCTAAGCAAACGAGCATCAAACAGATAAGCGGGAGTTTTGTTCTAATCATGAAACCGATAACCAAAAGTTGTTTTATAAGAAATCTAAATGTTTAAAGCCGAGTTTAATGCAAAAGTGAAACTGAAAGTAGATCTCGATATGTAAGAGAGCATGAGATTTTGGGTCCAAATGCAATTTTGGTCAAAAATGGGGTTTTGGGCTAATCTGACAGATTGACCCGTTCTGAGTAAAAATCTTCCATTTGACAACAAAAATCAGCCGTTGTCATGGAGATATTACCACTTTTTGGAAACCATGTTTCTTGTCTAACTGTATCAAAATTGAGGCAGTATATCATAATAATGACTCCATATTTAAATAATATCAAGATACAATACATGATAAAATAACAAAAGCAACATGCAATTAATGGAATGTATTTCTTTTTTTCTCTTTCTTTCATGTAGTATAAAATATTTATTTTCTAAAAATCGTTTCTAAAGCAACACCATTGTTTATTTTTTCTCATTTCCAATTCACATATTCATAGTTCTTTCACCAATGAAAAACAAAATTACATTAGAACTTCATTTTAAGATTAGTATAAGGTTACAGAATTTAAGACCTTAAAGCATCTTTTTAAGCTGAAGAGGAATTGATAAGTATAAACTCATCCAAGAACGGTTCTATAAACGTTTTACACTATGAGTATAGAGTATTTGCACTTTACACACTAAGATTCATGTATCGTAAGAAGTTGTATAGGTTCTGAAGATCATAAATATATCTGTTCAAAGCATTTACATTCACAACTGTTTTCTAGTCAACAACTTTTCACACTGTCTTCCTTGATCTGATCTATGCGTTCAATATAATTATAAGAACAAGTTACAGAGACAAAATTCGGCTCAATAACATTTGAAGATAGTTTGTGTTCACAACTTGTTATCTGATTTATTTTTTGAAAAAAAAAAAACAGCTTGACTATTTTGATTGTTAAAAATCATTGTAACATTATAATCCTTAAGAAGACCTTACAACAAATTTCGTTAAACGCCGGTTATACATTTTCAGAATAACTACAAATAGCTGTGCTGTTATGAATCGTGAATCTATTTATTAACTTACGGATTTGTGGTTATCAAATAGAAGATATTTCTGTATATATTAAGGTTGTTGACAAATTGTGTCAGTCCCTAGTCTACAATTTAAATTATAATTACTTATTTGATAATGTCATATCTGAGCTAGCAGGTTGCCTAACACAAATTATTCCCAGATATGGTTCGTATCACGGCATCCAAACACAATTGGAAGTTCTTCTCTCGGAATAAAATAGCCTCAAGATGAGAAAAATGCAGTCAGTCTTAGACTCAAATATAGAACCCTCATTTTCAGAGTTAGTGTTCTTCCCTTTATATCCGTCATTAAATACAAGGTTCATATAAGATAATCATTAGGGAAACAAGCAGAACGGAAATTAAACTATATGTGATTTCATTATGCTAGTAATATAGGTAAAAACCTGAAATTACACTTCCTATCCGAAAAAAATATACTTAATCTTAAAATATATCAACTAAACACAATGTATTTTGTCTTGAATTCTATTCCGTACAGTTTCGCGGATGGTAGATGCGCAATCTAATTCCCACAGGGCTTTTCGGTGCTGGTGTTGCGCATCAATATATACAAAATCGAGGTAGGTGGATTTTTGTTTTCGTAAATAATGACACATTTACGAGTGCTTTCGAAAAAAAAGCAAAATGCTATTCGACAAAAAAAAATGAATAAAAATCAAATGTGTGAAAATAAGAATCAGCTCTTTTATCTTGAAAACTCTGCTGGCTCGAGCTGTCAAAAAGGCACGGAATCATAAAAAATGCACATTTTCTAATTCTTGCGCCTTCTTTCTGGAAATGTGACGCTTCTAATGATCAAACACGTGTGAAACAGTCATGAATATTACATACACATGAATGAAATGTTTGTTTTGGGGAAAAGATTGGCAAAAACTAATTGGGAATGGGGTTGCGCCCCGGGAATGGAGTTGCAAATGGGGTTGGGCCCCGGGAATGGAGTTGCGCATATACATTATATATATTATGATGTATAAAAGCAACTCCATTCCCGGTGATGGTGATGTTTTTCAATAATGTCCCCGTAAGCAGGATTTGAAGCAAATAGTTTTGATATTCGTTAGTTCATAACAGTTAAGTTATCATAAAAAGCATCAGATGTCCTCAGATTAGGCATATGAGGTCAGAAACTTCCATTTTTGTTGATTTCATTTTTTTTTTCACGCTTCGTGTCGCCTGAGATTTTGTGATAATAGAGTCGAATTATAAATTACAAACCAGATATTTTACACTTATGATGTATTACTATATTTGTGTTGAATAGCATTTTGCTTTTTTCGAGAAAATTTATTCCTGTCTCATACTAAGCAAAATCATAACTTCACATACCACAATTTCGTCTATTTTTACACGCAACACCAGCACCGGAAGTTGCGCAAACTATTTTAAGCGTATTCCCGGCGGGAATTGGATTGCGCGTTTACCACCCGTGAGTTTGTAGAGCTGCTGACAATTTTCATAACATGACCTTCAATTCCACGTCTAACTTTTTAATGTTTTTCATAAAAATTACTTTATGTTAACGGTTACGATTTTCCTTGCCGATCGGACGCACGATTTTAAAAGGATATATTCCAATCAGTGTGTATAGCAACAGCAACAAGTGTTGCGCCGCCGTTCGATTTTTGTAGTGCCGAAACATCTTTTATCTTTAAATATTCGTTAGCAGAAAGCCCTACCTCATTAAAAATCTATATTGTTTTATTGAAAACTATTTTTACATATCCCTGACGTTGACATATTTTATGGACTGAAAATGTTTATACCAATGGTGGTTCAGATATAATTTTATTACTTTAAATGAGCTTTTCATGCTTTTTGTGGCTTCTTATATATGATTAGACAGATGGTTTAATAAAAACAAGCCATTTTACACATTGAATTTGACTTTTGAAATCTCTGAAAATTGGGAGCCAATTTCATATGCATACCCCACGTAGCCCATTTTGTCTATCTTGCATCTCATTTTAATGGAGTAATTAACACTATTATTAGTGTTCTATATATTTTATTGATTAAAGAAGTGTTTGTATGCAAATAAAATTCATGAAATGTACAGAAACACACTTTTATTTTATTTTTATTGCCATCATTAACTAATGCAAGTATTTTCTAAACTTCGAAAAAATAATGGCATGAATCTTGAAAGGTGTATTTCAATATGTGATACAAAATGTCTTTATAAATACTGATACAACACATTTATTTTGTTTGTTTTTATTTTATTTTTTTTTAATTGTTTACTGGATTTATAAGATACCAACAATTTATTCTTCATTTTCCTGCAACATTCCGTGTTACGAAAACACTCTACATTGCTTCTATAACATGACAAATAACGTCCTAAAAGGAACGGATATATGTTAGGTTTAGATTCTTCAATAGAAACCAATTTTCTTAATTACAGGGTCGTGCTCAACCGTTCCTAAAATGTCGGCTCCGTATTGTATCTTCTAAATTATTGTGACCCCCTTGTACGAAGCAAATGTAAAGAAATTAAAATAACCAGCAAGGATTCAGTATGCATCAGTACACCGCATATCATTGAAAAACAGCAATGATAATAACATTAGAAATCATCTGCCTTTAATATTTCCTAAACTATTATCGTAAACTTGGTTTTATCATGTGATGTTCATAATTTAATATACGTTATTAGATGTTTTGGCTGCCAGAAATAATATATTTGTGATTCAGGTGATTTTCTACGCAAATGAATAACTGTTCACCGGTTACTTATCCCTTATACTTGTCTAGCGATGAACTGTTAATATAAAAGCAATTCGAAAAACCATTGACTCAAAATTGCTTTATGCCCGCCCGCTTAGCTCAGTAGGTAAGAGCGTTGGTCTACGGATCGCGGGGTCGCGAGTTCGATCCTCGGGCGGGGCGTATGTTCTCCGTGACTATTTGATAAACAACATTGTGTCTGAAATCATTAGTCCTCCACCTCTGATTCATGTGGGGAAGTTGGCAGTTACTTGCGGAGAACAGGTTTGTACTGGTACAGAATCCAGGAACACTGGTTAGGTTAACTGCCCGCCGTTACATGACTGAAATACTGTTGAAAAACGGCGTTAAACCCAAAACAAACAAACAAACAAAATTGCTTTATTGCTTTCTCAGAACCGTAAATATAACTAAGACAAAAATATGTATCATAATTTAAACAAGCGATATAAATATAAAAGTTATACTTGAACTTACTAATTATAATCATGAATAAAAGTACTAAAATAAAATCGTTTAAATAGAGGTCTAAAAGAAAACGGTGGCATAAATCAGGCTAATTTACACAGAAATATAAGCATTTATTTACTGACATACTAGATTACAGTGATTTGCTGATTTACACTTGAAAGTAGTTAATGTTGTCTAACCTAAGGGTTTTCAGTTACTGACTGACATTAACTTGATTATTGTAAAAGCCGTGCTGACTTGCACAGAAAGGTGATAATTTTGACTGATTACCTGGTTGACTTGCATGTATGAAGGAGTTTTCATCATTACTGGTCAAAGCCACGATATATTTTATTTTCTGTAGAACAAGTACTTGAATGAAGATCATTATATTGAATAATCGGGTTAATTGTTAGTATTTTTTTAATTATAATGATATGAGTAAAACCGCACAAGCGACCGCTAACGTCACTCCGTGTCGTGTACAACCTATAATATAAATGAGTTTTCGTTTTAGAATACTGTTTTTACTTACGAAGTTAACCTAGGTCAAAGTGAGATCACTGTCATTTCATTATAATGTTCATATAAAACAATAATGAGATTAAACTAACGGGATCAACCTTACTCGAAGTCAGATTATACTTTCATTTCCTTATAAATATAGAATCAAAGAGGACACGAAATTTTTGCAAGAGGCAAAATTAATATATATACAGAAAAAAAGTAACATTACATCGCTTAATATTTTCCAACCAGTTTCGTTTATCTACTCATCAGGGCCAGTAATATAATATGGCATCATCAATTATTTTTATGGCTAAACAACGTCATTTTATGCGTTCACATGTGTACACAATGTAAACAATTTTATCAATTTTGTTTAAGTTTTGGTTTGAAAATTTCAATGAAATAGCATTCTTTAGATAAGTAAATAAGCGAAACCTGTTGGAAAAAGTGAGTAACTCATGTAATGTTTTTTATTGTTTCTTTTTAATTTTCTTGCTCCGGCACAGACTTTTTCATTTTATATATAAATTTTCAACAGCTTTTTTTTATAAAACATGGCAACAGAAATGTTAAAACTTAAATAGTGTTTGCACAAAATAAAGATCAAAGGGCCTCTTGCGAATATTTTAAAGGATAAGCAACATTGAATGAATAATAGTTATTGTCATTCCGGGGCCATTAATATCGTATGTACTGATTGTGTACTTGACCCTTTACTGTTAATTGAATTTGAGCGTGATAAATAGATTAAGTAGATGTTATCAGTAAGATGTGGCCATAACACTTCAGAATCTACAATAAATAGTACACATTAAAGGAGCAGTATAATTTAGCTATGAGATGAAGAAGAAAATTCGATATTGATAAAATCTAAATTTTACATAATATATCCGTTGCCTTTCAAAAGCAAATGTAACATAATGACAATGAAATGCGCAAAATGACCTCTGATAGTAGGTCTTAAGACCAAAAAGCGTGATTCATAAAACTTGAAATTCATGAAAATTCAAGCTTAAGATCCTTCGGAAAATATTGCAAACTTTTAAATCTTATAACAAAACTAATGTAACTCTTACTAAATAATATAATGATATTTGCATATTTTCTATTTCAAACGAGCACATAATATTTATGTGTATATTTCCTTTTATTGATTTGCTTTTCAACAGTATTCAAATTAAGTAAATGAGTTCCATTGACCTATCAAGTGTTTCTGCAGTCTGTAATTATACCATTTCTGACCTTTTTATCAGCAAGCAACATTTTGACTAAAATACATATTAATATAATACCCCAGGAAAATAAAATACGTTCGCGCAAAACAGTTTTATACGAGATTGAATTTTGGTGAGTGCGCGGGCTTCTAGTTTAAATAAATGTTATTTTTGTAGAATTTATGGTAGAATTCATTTGCATATAACATTGATTATAAATTTACAATAGGAAAATAAAGTACTTTCTCGCAAAACGTTTTTATACGAGACTAAAATTTGGCGAGCTTCCAGGTAATTTGCACGTTCGTGAATGAATTTCCCTGAGCTAAACTTCTCTGCTATAGTTGAATTCAGCTGAAGCGAATTCTTGGTTATAGATTTTTTAAAACAAGTTAGGTATTTCTTAACTTATTTCAATTTGCGTTTAAATGCGTTAGATTCCTAGATACCTTTTTATTTTGATGAAGATGTTTTTGGGCAATATCTATCATTTTTAATTGTAAGCAACTCCATTTTCTCATCATCAGTATAAATAGAACATAAACAAAAGCTGATCTTCTCATCACACTTTTGAAGCCACTACCTATAATTACAATTTTTACATTTACCTTATATGCTCTTCCTAACACGTCTCAAAACCATGCAGTCTGCTATTATCTTGCTTTGTTTTCTACGCTATCAAAGGATCTTTGTACAGATTTTACTTACAAGTACTATTTTCGTATCAGTTAAATGATTTAAAAGCATGTCCTTAAATTTTCATAAACGGTAAGATTAAAGTAGACGTCTTTGACTTGATTTATTCGAATCTAATTATATCAGTTGAGTAATTATAATATGGGCAGCAAATGTTATAAAGATAAATACATAAAAAACGGCATGATGAAAATGTCACATATTCATATAACATAAGCATCAAGAGGACAACGCTTCCGCTTTTGTCATTACATTTTAACGTTAATTTGTTGTTCTTGTGATGGAAAATTACAACCTTAAGGTTATATTTACACTGAAACGACGCGAACACAAAATTTCAAAGGATAATATATTGACACGAGATAATGTACCTGCGACTAACCATTCATTACTTTATAGGGAATTGACAGGTTCTTCTTTGTTACATTGTAAAATGGTCGAGATACAATAACAACATATCACCATTGTTTCATAATCGCGGGAGATGGTGTACCGAAATACCAGAAACCATTTACAGATTATATCTTAACGGGCCTCTCATCCTTGGACATCAATTGTGTTTACACATTAGGAATGGACATTTATGGTCATCTTGTTCGTGACGGGTATCAGTCAGTTACAAAATCTTTTCAAAATTATAATTATATCCTGGGTACGCTGAATGAAATAACAAAGTTTTCACCATTTACCGTCGTAATTTTATTATAGCTTTAAGCTAGGTTTGAATAATGGCACAAGGAGACAATACTGATTTTAACATGGACTTTTACAAAAGTAGATATTAGATCTTTTTTTTCTTATCTGTTTAATTCATATTATATTTCGCTAACAAAACAAAACTCAGAAAATACCGTTTGTGTAAACAATTAAATGTTAAACAATATATAAAATGTAAGTATCATTTAATATGTTAAATAACTTTATCAATAAAATACTGATATTATCACACAAATGTGTCTGAAGATGAATAATTTGTAACTGAGACAGGGATATCCGAAAGCTACATATTTCTCAAGTAATGTAGCATTTAAACATTTCTATCGTCGCGACTTATTTATGTTCTGAAATTGCAGGTCTGTATTCGAATTGTTTCAGTCTATCAGGTTAGCCTAGAACCACATTTTCGATTAAAATCGCAGTTGAACCAGAATCTAATTGACTGTAATATAATTTATGTAAAAGTTGTGGCACTCAGCTGAATGAAATTTCAAAATAAAAAGAATAATCTTGATGTTGCAAAACTGTATCGTATTCGAACGAGATGTTGTCAACATGGCACCATAGATCGCAACATGTCACTTACGTTTTCAGAGACCCTCACGCTGGAATAACTGTGTACAGTGTAGTATTGTTGCATGTTTTTAAATTCAACCTTTGGAAAAGTATAAGGTTTGATAAGCATTTAAGAAAACGTTAAGCTTTGATTTTAAAAAAAGTAAGGAAGCGTTTAAGATATATTTTTTTCTTGATTTTATCATTATGAGTTTGATAAGTCATAGTATTGCTATGACAGTACCTTGATCTGTAATGTTGTCTTCGAATCTTGACACATAATCCAATGCACTCATCATTTTTTACAGATAAAGCTCTAACAGATTTTATGGAAAAGGGTTACGCTAAAGATAAACTTAAATCAACGCCGACGTCGAAGCCGACGATCAAAATTTGATGATGAAAGTACCCTCTATATAACTTTTGAAACCAGATTAGTTTATAAAGGTTAAGCACCTGTTAAAAATGGTGATTGGACTTAATAATTGTAAACCATAATGCAGTGAAATTAAGAATATACCTCAGTCAAACGAAAAGTAAACAGGTCGTCCTTATGTAACAGTTTTCAGTTGACAGACACTAGATTCTACTTCGGTCAGAAAAAAAATCAAAACGTAATTTTGGTAAAATCGAAATCGACACTCAATCAAAATAGATGTTTATATAGCCTTAATATATTCATATTTCACAGATTTATATCAAATTGATTTTATTTCAGAAAGAGCATATAGCGAGTTGTTAAATTGGTTACTTATAAGGAAGCATGCGGAAATTATGTTGTAATTTGTTTCGCATTATTATTTTACAGTGGACCAAACCTAATTTGTAAATTAATATAATGCAATAAGATGAACGTTTCATAAGAATTAGAAAGCGATCAAAATATTACGGTCTATAAATGTTAAGGAAAGGAAATACGCGAAAACATTACTTAGCATAAATGCAATGTTACTAACGTGTTGCACATAAACGCCTTATGTGTATACAGTTTGCGTTGATTTCTTATATGCAAAATAATATTGAAAGTGCCTCACGCCTACGAAAATTACAATGAATTGCGTAACTGTTTTTAAAAAGACAGCATAATGATGATTCGAAATTTTATAAATTAAATATGATTATCAAAATAACATCTCAAGTTCATCGGTGTTGACGTGTTTTTAGGATATACACAGAGAGTAAGTAAACTTGTTTATAGAAAACCTGTCAGCAAGGCAAACACACATGTCAAGTGTCTATATCATAGGTGTAAGAACCGGGAAGAGATTTACAGACAAGGCAACATTTAATTCAATGTAAGTGAAATTGTAATGAACAAAATACACTAAATTTGACAACTCTAATTAAAAATATCATTACCGTGTAAGTTTCTATTCTGTCTAACTAAATATACATATTATTCTAATACGATATCTACTTAAACTTTAAATTTTATCACATGCAATAAACATGATACATATTGTTTGAATTTTGTATGCATTTTCTACTTGTTTTTATCGGGTCTGAACCCCCCCCCCCCCCCCCCCCCCCCCAAACCAAACAACGCTATTATAGGTCAGTCATAGGACGGACGGATCACAGACGTACATACAAAGACAAACTCAATAGCATACAAGAACAATATCAAACAAATATGTAAAATATCAACATATTTATTTACAATGATAACCAAAACATAACAATTCAAATTGAATGAAAGAGGAAAAAAGAAGTGCTCAACAAAAAAAAATGAAATACTGTCCATTCCCGAAGAATTACTTACTACAGTGATGTAAACACAAATGATATACAGTCAAACTTGTGCTAGCGAACACTCGTGAATAGCGACCACCTGTCGACAACGACCGGTCTCTGGTCCCCCCGTAGAAAAATGCTCATAAAAAGGCCGTTAATAGCGACCACCTGGCGACCGCGACCAGCGACCGGCCTAATTCATTCCCAAGGGTCATATTTTCCCACAATAATGACCAAGCTGGACCGTTCCGGCATGAAAATATTTGAAATCCGCCGAATTTTCACGACTTTCGCATTAAAGCAAACATAACAATTACTGCTTGATTGAAAATTTGCAAGTTTGCACCGGCCGAATTAATACATATAACATAAAGAAAGCAAGAAGCTGTAAAAATACTTTTTATCAGCGTGATAATGGCTAACTGAGAAGTGACCCTCACCCCCCCCCCCTCCCCCTCTCCCCCGAATAAAGACCACTTGTGAACAAAGACCACGTTTGCTTGTTCCGAAGGGTGCTCTTTGTTCACAGTTTTGACTGTAATAGCAAGGCTGTCGAAGAATTAAATGAAACTTGAATGTAAATTGAATGAAATGTTTTCTTCAAAACGAAATGATATATTTTATTAGATATATTCTTAAATGATCTTAATAACAATGTATAAATACAATCATTGCTTTCCTCGACAACCTGAGCATGTTTTTGAAATTAAATAGATTGAAATAAAATTTCAGTTGACAGAAGATTTTGATTTTTGAAACTGATTTTCAAAAGAAAAAAAAAAACAAATATGAGAACATTCTTTACACATTTTAAATAATGTTTTACAAAGTTACTTTCTAATTGAAAAAATGTTGTATATGTTTTGTGCATATATTCAGTTTAAACTAATTTTCGATATCAAAAATAAAATTAAAAGCGAATGAAGAAGGGGATGGAAAATGGAAATTGATTACGCTAGCATTTACACCGTTCAGTAATACAGTATACTGATCAAATAGAATCTTAAAATATGTTTACAACACTTATATATTAATATCATAGATATCATTTTGTAAGCTGAAAGCAATTCAAAGATAAATATTTTCAAACATAGGACAATATTAGGTCATTGTATATCAAAGCTTTAGTGAACATTAGGTAATAACCTTGATAGCGCATTTTATGAATAATGCAACCACGCAAAAACTAACTTTAGTAGTAAATAAATCTAATGAATATATACGTCCCAATGAACCGGATTTTACTTAAGAATTGCTCTCTAGACATATTTTAGTTTTAGAAGACAAAGTTGCTAATGATACATGTATCATCATCTTTTGATATCCATACAAAATTTATATATTACGGAAGGAACATTATATTATTAAAACCGGATTAAGACAGGAAAGGCCGTACCGGCGACAGTAACCATCAGAACAAATCAACACCCTTTACAATATTTACAAATTTATTTACAAAAGATGATTATTAACAATGAATAGATATGAAAAGAAAAAAAAAACTGAATATAAGAAAGAAAAAAAAGAAAGTTCAGTATCTCTAGATACAAAAGTTCTTAAATTCCATTCTAATCTGACGTGACACAGTTCTTTAATTCAATTGTGAACTTTAAGTAGCACAAACAAAACGTAGCTCAAAATTCATTCCCTTTAAACCGTGAATACGTTGATTCCGTGTTGGCTCCCTATGGTGGTAGGTGATTGCATCCCTGAGCTGACTTCAGAGGATAACAAAAATCATCGTCTTTGCGGTTTACGGCACAACCATGGGACGAAAGCTCTGCGCTGGGAATATCACATCCAGGCGAGTGAAGACAAGTGAACCTCGGGCATTGTACTTCCGGGTTATGACATCACCAGGAAAAATCGTCTGGCGGAAGAAGCTAAAATATATAACATATGGTAAGCACCATAGCAAAACAAATAAGTCAGGGCACAAAACTGCTCCTTTGGGTACACCATACCTCCGTAGGCTCCCATAAATAATACGTGCTACTTATACAAAATATATGTGCTACTAAGTTCAGACGTCACATGATTAAAATACGTCACTTATTACTTCCATTATTACAAAAATTACTTACTTAAAAGACTAAAGTTAAAGTATGAGAAAAATATGAAAAGTATATGATGAAACATTATAGTAATGGAAATGATAAACTGCAGCTATTATTTACAACTACAAATTAACAAAATTCAATGTAAATCAAACGTTATATGATAGTTGGCATCCATATAATATCTAATGCCATACACTACAACGGACATTAATTAGATGTGCTATAGACTGGCACACAATTACAAATTATAATAATATATTACATACATGGTACTAGACTTGCCATATAGATTTATACAGAACAATACAATGCAGTAATGGCGTTCCATAATTAACAAAAATGTTTGACATAAGTTTTTGAAACAGTGCTTTACAATTATCACGATACAAATTTCAGTATAAATTTTACATCTTGTATAAATGAAACATTTTAGATACCTCTTTCGAAATAATTTACAAAAGTCTGAAAAATTTAATAAATCATCCTGACATACCGAAACTAGCTAAAATCATGTGCCAAAAAGTAAATGTTACAGAATTCTGTAGAATGAACAAAAATTTATCAAATAAAAATCGTAATGCAAAAATCATACAAAAATCTAACAAATAAATTTCTTACCTCGATCGAGCATAAATTTCTAGCAAGAAAATAATTCAGACATAGATTCGTCTATAAAGTCGGAAGGTGGTGTGCGCAAGGCATATCTAGTCCAGTCTATTTAAAGGGTAATGTCCCGCCAAATACTAAATTTCATAGGATTCACGGCTAAGCCGTGGACTCCGACTATTGTCATTTTCACGGGATTCACGATATAGCCGGGGAATCTAACTACTTTGGCGCGAATTTAAATTGACAATTTGAGGCCCATTATAGTGGTTTTGGGGATAAAAACATAAATTACTGAAGTTTATAAAATATCAACTTTCTTATTACTGAACAGAATTTAATGAAATTTACATGGAAATTTAAGTTATGAAATACAGAAAAACATGAGAGGTATTTCATACGTGAAATCTGACATTTACCTCAATAACTCAAAAATTTACAAAAAGATGATGCAATACCTGCATTTACACTACAGATAAAATAAGGCCCGTATGTCAATTTGTGACACAGATTAAGTCCTTTCTCTGAAAACACGTTGGATACATATCATTACACTCAAGTTCATAGATTGTACTTTCAATATTCGTGTAGATTATCAGAATGATTTAACTTTCGAATAAGGATTGTATTCCTTAATTCCATTATAAATCACAATAACTGCGTTTCATTTATATTAAATTCTTATGCCAGTATGAATTTATATACCATGAAGCCCTACGTAAAAATGTTGCGATAATATACAAATTTTAAAGCCTGAGTGTTAGCAAAAAAAATATATTTTTTTTTCACTATGTTCCTACGAAACTAATCAGTCTTCAGCAGTGTATACTTATATTAGAGGTAGTGTCAATGAATACAAGTTCTTCTATTAGGAAATGATTGGCTATTTGGAATCCTATAATGCAATGGAAACAGAAATTGACATGTTGAGAGAGTCTGTTTGTATTTGATTAAGGGTTATGTAATGTAAGACAGTGCCACACTAGGTTTTTTGCTGTTATTATAACAATGGCGCTACCTAGTTGTTGTCGAAATAATTAATTATACATATCAAATTAATACTTGTAATAGATAACTGGAACGTTTGAATTAATAGGACATTAGTGTATCATAAGATTTTATTATGCCCAGCGAGTAAACTGAATATTTTTGAAATGATGGCAATTGTAGGTGTGGGACCGCATTAGATTACATACATGGGGCTCCCGATAGGATGGATATTCACTTTTGGTTTGTTTTGTTGTGATGGTACAGAGATGTTCTCTTGTGCTTGCGTAGCATGTGTCTATAGTTTTTTCCAGACGATGAAATGTTTGGTTTCTATAGACTTGATCGCTTTTGTATCTATTTCTGTTGAGTTGGGCAACTGGCACAACCCTGCTTGTTGTTATTTCGATATAGAACTAGATTGTTGACACCTGCTTCAGAAGAAAAGGAAGGGATTTGACGGACGCACGCTGTGAATGATGAAACATGGATTTGTATTGTGGTGTTTTCTGTTTCATGAATTAATTATTTTATAGGCTTTTGATCTTGCCAGTGGGATGTGTTTGAATGTGTTGCTGGTTGTTTAGGCTCGGGTTTTGTAGATGGCCTCGGTCGCTAATTCAAGTTCCCTGTAGTTCATGCTTTGGCGTTTTCAGTAGCGGCCGGTCCGTGTTTTGGCGCTTGTTAGTGCAGACAGCTGCGTGTGTGTGTTTCCGGTGTTGCATCGATAAGGGCTCCATGTGCACGGATCCTGCGGCAAAAAACTGAGCTATTGTGATCACCTAGTGTCCGTCTTCCATCGTCGTCCTTCATGCCCCGTCGCCCGTCGTCAACACAACAATTTGACTGTATATTAAATATTTTTATTATGTTCTTATAAGTTGTGCCATAATTGTCAATTTGACTGTATATTATGGCAAGCATTTGAT
Organism: Mercenaria mercenaria; assembly: GCF_021730395.1. Lineage (NCBI taxonomy): Eukaryota > Metazoa > Mollusca > Bivalvia > Venerida > Veneridae > Mercenaria > Mercenaria mercenaria. The sequence continues at coordinate 63,503,201 of NC_069368.1, read as the reverse complement.
TTACCCGGTGTTGTCAAGTGTGTCGCCATTTTAGGGTCACATCGTTTTACCATCGTCATGTGATTTGCTTGAAGGCAGGGATGATTGTTTGACAATATTCTTCGCGGAGTTTGCTCTAATGCATGGTATAAACTCCTTTTAATATTCGTTAAAAAGAAGTTTGTTTTATCATTGGTTTAGGATGAAAATCCGATAAAGTCGGTTCAAAAATATCAATTTGGAAAAGTACTTTCGCTTTATAATGTTTTGATATCGCGTCTCGAAAATTGCATATTGATTAGTGATAAAACTCTTGATGATGCAAGCCTACTTTAAAGAAAATGTCATTAACAAAAGTATCCACATTTGGGAGAATTGCACATCTTATGGGAAACACAAGTAATGAATAACAGTAATTGCAATTATAAATAGGACATTTAGCAGCTTTATTTGCATTTTCTATTATGTAGAGTTGTCTGCGTCCACGATTGCGGATGTTCACTTTTGAAGTGGCACTTGCCTATTTATTAATATATTTAAAGGATTCGCTTGTTCTGTTTCCGGACCCCAAAGTTATAATAAAATAATATTCCATTCCTTTTATTATTTTTAGCTAATTTGCGAGGCATTCAACAAAATATAATTAATTTTAAAAATGGATATTATTATTGTGGATATGAGTACATAGTTGCCACCTGTTCTGTCGGTCTCTCTGGTCGTCTGTCTGTACGCACGTCCTGACGATTCAAGAAATTTGAACCAAACATACAGAAATGTATCAATAGGAAGTAAATTTGTGCAAAATTTCAATTGCATGAATATTTCGTGTCTAATTCATTAGTTATTACATTTTGAAATTTTCAGAATATTGTTTGTTTCTAAACCCCTCCAACAGTTTCCAATGATCTGGTTCACACTAACAGAGATATAGATGGACTATGTAGAGACTTACCCTAAGCCTTCCTTAAGCAAGGGGAACAATCTGTTTATATAGTGAAATTGTTGAGTTAACACCGTTTGATAATCCTAATCCTGTCCATGTTATATCAGTGCAAAGGAAAAGTAACCTATCTATGTTAAATGCTATGCATGATAATACATTCATGCATCTAACAGTCATAAAATTTATTTCTTTGATTTGCTCATAGCTCTAGATATGTTTCCCATACTTTCTCGCATATATATATATATATATATATATATATATATATATATATATATATATATATATATATATATATATATATATGGGTAATAGAGATTGTTCTCTTTCCAGTAGTAGCCTTTTCAGCATATTTTACCTTGTGAAATTTTGTGGCTTTTTCAAAAAATCCTCTGTTTGTTGACAATTCCACCATAGAACATATCACACTATCCCCAAGGCATTAACTTATTTGATATTTACAAAGTTTTCTATTCAGATTGCTAATCCATGTGGCAATTATGCAAGCATTTTCCATGCCTAGAGGTAAAAAACAACATAGTTTGCACGAGGTTCTAGGTCAATAGTCACCTACCATAAAGTCTAAGCGGAGTTGTGTAAATTGTTTCCAAATATTTTGCCCGGACCATTTTTTCAGCTCAAATAACTTTTTTTTAAGAAAATGATATTTTAATATATTTTTCAGTCTACGTACATTGATGCAGTTAACTATACATATATCTAAAATGGATTGTTCCTACTTGAAGTTTGAATTTTCAAAACTGTACTGCAAATTCAACATATATCCATTTTACAGGCCGAAAGAATATAGTAATACCCTTCGGTAGATGAAAGAAACATATTTCATCAATTTTTTTTCAACCAGAATACCTAGTATTAATTACTTCTTATATTAATATTTGCAGAATTTACAATTAATGACTTCTTGCATTATTTCATACTAAATTTTTTTTCAATGATGCACTAATTTACAATACTTATTATTGACATAAGCGACGTCATTATTAATAACGTCATTGCCTGACGACGACGTCATTAACATTATCCTGAAGACCCATGTTAATGGTAAAAACGGTTGAGATTTTTAAGTTGTAACTTTACTCAAAAAATCTATGTAATACAAAAAGGCATTCAATTCAATCTTTTTTCCCGCTTTATTATCCGTATTGTTCAGCAACAGTACATATATATAGCCTGTTTTATACTGCTTCTAGGCAGATTTTATTCATATTCATTTATCTCAATTATGTAATTCTAATATAGGTAGCAAGTGTTATAAATAAAAACATATAAAATAACGGCATGATGAAAACGCCACATATTCATATAAAATTAGCATCAAAAGGAATATGTTTTCGCTTTTTTCATTACATATTAACTTATTTTTTTGTAGCTCTTGAGATTAAAAATGACAAAACATAAGACGGCATTTTACACTTAAACTACGCGAACCCAAAATTTATTGACACGAGATAATATACTTGCAACTAACCATTCATTACTTTACAGTGAATTGACAGGTTCTTCTTTAATATATTGTAAAATGGACGATGTACAATAACAACATATCACCGTTTTCTCATAATACCACAAACCATTTACAGATTATATCTTAACGGGCCACTCATCTTTGTGTTTACAAATTAGAAATGGACATTTATGGTCATCTTGTTCGTGAAGGGTATCAGTCAGTAACAGATTCTTTTCAAAATTATAATTATATCCTGCGTACGCTGACTGAAATGACAAAAGTTATTACCCGTCGTAAGAAACTAATGAAAAAGATGTTATCAAAATGATGCGGTCACATTAATTTAGAAGATATAATACTGAGTCGACACTTTAGGAACAGTTGAGCACGACCCTGTAATTAGCTTCTATTGAAATACCTCAACTTAACATAATATATTCGTTGCTTTTGTGACGGTTTTGTCATATTATTGAAGCAAAGTAGATGGTTTAGTGACATTTATAAATAGGAGTGTTGCATGAAAATTAAGAATAAAATGTTGCCATGTTATAAAAGCAGTAATAAATATAAAATGAAATTAATTAGTAGCATCATTGTGATGTATTAAATAAAAGCTTTCGTCCTACATCTGTTTTCGTTGAATCACAAGCGATCGGAGACCTTGAAAGGTGCTCATTATAATCAATGACTGGATAAATAGAAACAAACTGAAAATAAACACTCCCAAAACTGAATTTATTATGTTTGGTAGCGGACCTCAATTGAACAAATGTTTTACAAATTCCATTAACATTGCTGGTGATAATGTAAACCGTGAAAGCACAATTATCTTGGTGCATTTCTTGACGAAACATTGAACTTTAAAGATCATGTAAATTGCAAATGTCGCACAGCCATGATGAATTACCTACGAATTAAGAATATTCGAACATATTTGACAAAAGCAGCCACTGAAATTCTAGTTTTGATTCTATTTATTTCACATCTGTATTATTGCAATCTCATACTGTATGGTGTAGCTAACTGTGAGGTGCGTATGATGCAACGAATTCAAAACATGATCGCAAAACTTAACAGGAGGAAATTTTACAGTTCTAAACAAGCATTTTATCACTTACATTGGTTGCCGGTGCAATCAAGAACTGAGTTCAAGGTACTTTCTTTCATGTATAGATGTCATCCTGGCAAAATACCTACGTATTTAGCAGAATTGCTGACAGTACATTCCTAGTAGACAAGGTTTGAGATCGTCAGAAAGTTCTTATGGTTATATCATATGTACTTGGTGTCTTTAATGAAGAATATGAAGGAAAGAACACTTGCCTTGAAAAGTAGTGTTCTTATTTTGAGCTTAAGACTGACTGCACCTTTTCCCAACCCGAGGCAGTTTGACCCCGAAAGAAGAATTTCCGATTGGTGGTTGTATGTTACGATACAAACTTTATGTCATTTGGGAAGAATTTGTGTAAGGAAACCTGCTAGCTTAGGTGTGACATTATTAAAAAAACTGTCGTAAGTCTCAATATTCAGTGCTGCATGCATCAATTTTAAAGTATTTTGTTATTTATATCATAGACACGGGACTGACACAACAGCCTCAATACAGAACAAAATTCTATTTGCTAACTTCAAATCTGTAGTTTAATAGTTAGATTCAGAATTCATTAGAACACACCAATTTTTAGGTAATCTGAAAATGTATAACTGGCTTTTAAAAAACTTAGTTGTAAAGTCTTTGTAAAGATTATAAAGCTACAATGGCTTGTAACAATCAAAATAGTAAAGCTGTCTTTCGAAAGCATATTATTACAAAATCTTCAAATATTATTGCGTCATTTTGTTTCTGTGAACTGTTTGCTATAACAGATATTGTACACATATGTCAGGACATGGGAAACTTTGTGTGAAGAGTTGTTGACTATAAAGCAGCTATGCAGGTGAATGCTTCAGATACATTTATGATCTTCAAAACCTATACAACTTCTGATGAAGCATCCACATGTAAAGTCTGTAAAGTGCTCTTACTATATACTCATAGTGTTTTGAGTTTATAGAACCATATAATTAATTGAAAACTATATGGTCATTTATACCAGGGGTTGAAGAATTGGCCATAAGTAATGCAAAAACTACAGTTATTTACTATATACTTAGCTCCTGATAAACACGGCAAGGTATATTTTGAAAATAAAACTTGATATGGACGTTGATCATGACCAGCAAATTATCCCTACTGATCTTGATTTTTTTTTGTCAAAGGTCAAGATCACAATGACCCGGGACAGTTAAAACGTTTCTGGACTATAAATTAGAAACTCTTGGGCCTAGGATCACGAAACTTGAGAAGAAGGTTGATCATGACTAGCAAGTGAGTTTTATTGATTCTGAGGTCAGTATATCAAAGGTCATGATCACATTAACCAAGAACAGGTCTACAGTTTCCAAATGATAACTCAAGAAAGCTTTGGTCTAGGATCAAGAAAATTTATAAGGTGTTTTGTCATGACCAGCAAATGATCTGTATCGATTTGAGGTCAGTTGGTCAAAGGTCAGGGTCAATGTGACCCAGAACAATAAAACGGTTTCGGGACGATAACTTAAAAATGCTTTGGCTTAGGATCACGACACTTGATAGGGTGGTCGACCATGACCAGCAGATGACCTCTGTTGATTTTGATATCACTAAGACTAAGGTCAATGTCACAGTTGAACCGTTTCTAGATGATAACTTGAGAACGCTTTCGCATAGAATCACAAATTTTGATAGGGAGGTTGACCATCACCAGCAGGTGACCCCTATTGGTTTAAGGTCAGTAGGTCAAAGGTTAAGGTCACATTGACCAAGAACAGTAAAACATATTTTGCCGAATAACTAGAAAATGATTTTGTCGAAGATCAGGTCAAGTAAATGACCCATACTTATTGATTTGAGGTCAGTAATTCAAACGTGCAATGCACAGTGACCAAATAATTTCTCTTCTTTGTGCTGTTATTGAATGCATCAAGGTTGGCATTTAGTATTTTACACTCTCTTGTTTAATATTTCAGTCTGTCTGCCTGTCGGTCTCTATACCTGTCAAAGTCCTAACACATTTATCAGTTTCTTGCCTTCCGCACCGTTATTTTAGATGTGTTTAAATTGGCGTTAGTATTACTTCATTTGACAGTACATAAATATCCAACAGTTTTTCTTCAGAGCCAAGAACAGGTTTAAGCCTTCATATCACGATCAGATGTGAAAAAAGGTCAATAAATTATACAAACATAATTATTAGCCAAAAGCTTTTCATCATTACAAAAGCTTTAAGATGTTTAATGTAAGCTTATCGTTTGAAGGACATGATTTTAATAAGATTTAATCATTAAATAAAACAATATTATACACGTGGCGTTTCAAATTCAAGTTAATCAGGAGTCAAAGGCATTCTAGGTTAGAATGTACTGAATGTCTCCGCTACTATTTTCAATGTAAAATGACAATGCATAGCATCTTAGGGTCAGCATTCCTAGCCTTTCACTTCTTCTTTTGAAGGTTTGTTTATGGACAATCAATAAAAAACAAAAAAAATTGGGTTTTCCATAATGCAGTGAAACATGGTCACGTGACATGATAAAACCGATAATATTGTGTAGGAAGACATCAGCAGTTACCTACTTTCATTTTGATTCAACCCAGCAGGTTCTACACAAACTTGGACTAATGTAACGTTACATAGCTTTAAAGCATCCACAGAGATTCTTATCAATACAGTTTATACCTGGCATTAAAATGACCTTTACTAGGCGGGAAAATAGCACTTTGTAATAGAAAGAGCATTGAAACTCGAGGGTAAACGATTTGTACGAGGGGGCGTAACCCCCGAGTATAAATCGTTTACCCGAGAGTTTTAATGTTCTTTCTGTTTTGTATCATAGCCATCCATATATGGTAGTTCAGTAGGCGTTCCACATTGCCATACACAGCAGTTCAGTGCGTACTTTAAATCCTTGCTTTAAAAATGTGTAAATCTCAGGTAAAATAAACCAATGCGAGCGCAGAAAATCAATAAAATGCACGTCGCTGTCTGCTGTTAGAGACACGGCCATACACGCTGGCATACTTTCCTATCAAACAGTGCGGTAACTAGCGTGCGGGTATTTAATACCTGCACACTTTTAGTTACCGCACCCTGCGCTCAGTGTATACGATTTACCTGCACCAAATTTGTTAATAAAAAACACCGAGCTATGATACAAATACTGATATGGACTACTTTAGGTGTGACCACAGAGGAATAATCGGCGATTTTCGTTCCTTATTTGAATACATTTGCGAGTATCTCTACTTTCTTTTGAGTAGTGAATAATTTTGTTGTAACAAAGTCGTAAAGCATGGTTTGTCGCTTTGTCTTATTTCATATGAACGTCTTACTGGCTATCATCTGCATGATTCTTAAAAATATTTAACATAAATACGTGCATATTAGCAATGAATACAATTTGTCACGGTCCAGTGGTTTTTTGCCAAGAGCTTCAGGATATTGTATGAGGAAATAGCAAAGATATTGTCAATTATTATTGATACATGAGTCGTTTTTTTTTTTTTTTTTTTTCTGTTTTTTTTTTTGTAAGATTGACGATGTTTGTCATAAACAACATTTGCTATTTGCTGTTGGAATTCAATAAAACAAAGATAATGCTTATAATAACACTTATCTAATTTAACTGCACTCTTACATCTGTTTGCAGCATAACAGCGGCTACAGTAGCGTTTAAATTTTAGGTCGTTTGAGATTACCGAGTCCGATAAGACGGTGTCATAGGGTTTGAACGGGTGTTGAATACCATTCGTGAGTCGACTCAGATTTTCATATTATTGCAAGGCTTACAAACTCCACCAGAACTTGAATCCTTATATTTTCTTGCAACTATTTACCCCAGGAATCAATTCGTTTTAAACATAGAGGCCATACAGAAGATGTTAAACATTTAGTTTTGATTCGTTTGAAAAACAGACAAAATAGAACAGAAATAAACGTATCATTCAATGCTTAAAGAAAACTTAGTAGGTAATGTAAATTTTTGTTCCTTAAGAAAAACATTGCTAAATACCTCATTCTCTTTAGCATTACAGAAAGACATCTAAACACACTGAGCAGCTTAATAAGAAAGTTAGCCATTACAAGCAATATTATTGTCTATCATACCTACTTATTTTTTTACTTTTATTTTAGAGTTAAATTATTTCAGTATTACATTTGAACAGTCTTAGGTTTTAGCTGGACCATGCAATTTGCATTCTTAAATATATTACTAGGTATTGTTTGCACATTTGTTTTTGTATGAATACATCTACTAGTCACCATTTTCGCAACATTAACAGCTGAAATATTTTAAATCATTCATTTACAACTGAAATATTTTAAATAATTCATTTATCATGTCTGACTAATTGCTCTTCAAATCAGCCATGTAACTAATTGCAACAGAGAACAAGAATTAAATGCAAATATGTTAGATATTAAATATTCTAAAATAAAATTGAGTCTGATTTAAGTTCTATGCAGTAAAAAATCTTCTTATCATTGACAGAAATCATATTAAAAAGGTGCCTCACTTTTAGTGGAGCAGTACTATTGCAAACATTAGACCAATTCTGGCAGATTTTCTTAACGATATTGGCATTTATAAAAACCCACTAAAGTAATGTGATACATGTTTTGTTATAACGAAATTAAGTTTACAGAATATGAAAAAAATAATTTAACCCTGTTTTTACAAAAATAAACTACTTCCAATATGTTTCAGTTTTGTTCATTGCTTCAGATCTGCTATACATTTGTTTTGCCAATGTAATGACATTCTGAACATAGATCATTTGAAATACAGTATATTGGTAGAAATATTAAGTATATCTAACATTTATTAAATTTGAGTCGGAAATCAAAATGAGATATACTGGTATGAAATTGTGCTATGGCAGTACATATAATCAATTTGGGAAGAATACTGTAAAGCGAGAAGGAGCACGGCTGATGGACTGTATTACGCGAGAAGTTATAAAGAATTATTGGGCAACGAAAATCAATGTGTCTTTTGTATCTTTTTATTATATCGCAATATTCCTCAATCACAGATCAGTACAACAATATAAGCTGTGAACGCAATATTTTGCTTTATTTTGCATAGAACAGAACCACAGATTCCAATACAATATTTCAAAAGAAGTGTTTAAACCCATTCCTAGCTGCTATAAGCGAGATTTGCATTAGAAGTATAAAGGGGCACAATAATATACATGTAATAATAAATAGCACACGTTTAGTGGTCTAGGAAATATTAAATACCTATTACTTCATGTAACGTTTATAAAACACCTTACTGACTTCATAATCCCAATGAGGGGTGGACGTTTGAATCACTATAGGTCATATTTCTAAAGTATCCGTCCATTTAGGAATTATAATAATTTAAGTTAATTTCCAGTTTGACATAAATGATCCGTCGTTAGTCGTATGATTCTTAAGACTTTAGCTTAGCGAATAGAGCTTGCTAAGTATTGTCATTTATTGTGTATCTCTTGTTATTCTGCTTGCAGAAAATAATAATGTGCATGCAGTCCATTAGGAGTACGATATGAAAAAGAATTTTACAGTCATTTTATTCTAAGACCTCAACTGTTTTGCTAGTTTCCTGATGTTGTGCAGTTCTCTACTGTGTAAATGATATAAAGTATCAGTCCGATACATATACTTTTCTTACAGTCTTTGTAAAATGTTGTAGGACGTGTTTAAGATATTTCCTACCCGCAAACAGATTTGAAGACATCAAACTTGATAAAAGGATAACCCGGTCATGTAGCCACAGCTATTTGCCTGTTATTTATATAAGCGATCATAAAATATTTTTCACTAATATACAACCGAGAACAAATCAGATCACGTTGTCAGAGGAGGAACTATTAATGTTTCAACATTTAAGTTTCATAAAAACGGCATGCTATAATTCAGCTGTTCAGTGTATAATTATTATAAACCAATATGCAAACATGCAATATCTTTAAAAGGTCGATACTATTTATCATTTCTTCTAATACATGGATTTGTTTAATATATAGGCATATAGAGCTAATTATTGCAGATGCACGCCTTTTCAAAATATTAGTATCATTTTGTCAAATGTACGCAATAATGTATAACTGGTTCTGAGTGGAGAATCAAATTCTTGTTTGTGGGTTTATCAAAATAGCCCCAGGTAATAGTTTTACAGAGAATAAATTCGTTATCTTTGTAGTCTAATTGTCCATCTTCGCACATCCACATATTTTACTTATATGTTTCACGGATTGTCTGTTGTTCACCAAAATATATTTGCAACAACATTGAATGGTCCTCTCTTATTTACCCATAAAGCTTCTGTCAGCTACACACAAGGGGCCAGCAAAAGTAAAAAAGAGAATTTCGGATGAACAGTTAAAATATTATCCTATAATAATCTAACATGGACTCTATTTAGCTTTTTTCTATTTCTTAACAGACGTTTTTTAACAATGAAAGAACAAGGTGTAGGTAAATTGTTCATTACTAAATTTTTAAGCTCGGCCTCAGTAGCAATTTGTCAGTTATTTTACACACAGTTGCATCAAACTAAAAAAAAATCTAATTTTCTAAAAAAAAAGCATAACGCCTAGGCATGATATCTCGCATGTATGAAGCCTTTTCACTAAGACTAACATTTCAAAACGCTATGGAATATGAACACTTTAGCGACTTCCTTTGAGTTATATCCAAATCAAGGTCATCCTCAAGAATCAGGCATTTTAAAAAGAGATACAAAAGAGAGCTGACTAGTAAAGTAAAGAATTAATCCATTAATTTTGAAATGGAGCTGTTATCAAGAGAGTATTTTTCATATTTTACTTGTTATAAAAGATAAATATAGATCTGGTATGTAAAGCTGTGATTAAAAAAATGTGTTATTTTTTACCCTTGACACTTTGATTTTACGTTTTTGTCATGGCGAAATTCACATATTGCTTCTTCAATTCCAGGTATTATTCTAGACCAAAGGTGGTCACAGACAGCACTGAAGTATTAATTAAAACGGTAGTATTATCAATTTTAAGAGTAACATGGGGCCACTAAGCATTGAAATGTTACCTATTTGTGGATTGTATACCTTAAGGTGTTTCACACTGTACTGCAACGTATATTTCTGGTCATCTTGGCATTCGTTCACAATATGAATTTTGCTTATTTGATTTGCTTTAATCTATTTACATAATATGTTGACATTAATCTCCCCATATATTTCAAAAACATCTATGTAAAATTTAGATATTTTAAGATTAAAAACGTGATAGAAATACAACAGTTCATAAATCTAAATAATTTATGTTCTTCGTGTTTCTAAGTACATGTTTACGTTTAACTATAAAATATAAGCGTAATATCGATACAAATTCATTTTAAATTGTCAAAAGTTTCATACTTTTATTTCCAAAGTGCTTTTTAGGATATCGTTTGTTCATACAGTTAAAACTCTGATAACATGACCCCCTTATTATAATTAGTATTTAAATGCTCAAGGTTTCCTGTTATACATGCAAATAAAAATGCACTCTGAATACCGAAAATACTAAATTATGAAAACCGGGCCACTTAAACATAGCCACAAAGAAAAACAATAAATATAGAATACCGAAAAATAAGTGTAAAATGTGTATTGCAGTTTAATTCTAAAGACATTATCTCATACGGCGAAAGGTTTTGATTTACAAATTCACAAATATTACCCAAGCTGTTTTTGAAAACACTAACCTGTGTGTTTAAATACAAGATTATTATATTCGATGTTTTCGGAAATTTCAAATGTTCAGGGCAATATTTTAAATACTTCTCTCTTTACACTTTCGTTTAATGTAATAACATTTGTCGCAAAATGCATCAAAATGTTACTTAGAATTACATTTAAGTCGTTTCTGAATTATGTCATGCAACAGCTCTGAAAAGGAAGACAGATTTTTTAATGGATGGTTCATTTTAAATGTTATGGTCTAGTTTTGACAGAATGTCCCAAAAAATATCATCATGCCTGAAAAAAAAATAAAAAAAAAAAAAAAAACAATGTACCTATAGATACAAATGCAGTGATTCGCCTGGTATGCTTCCATTTTCCATTCGAATGAAGTCCACATCAATTTAGAGTGCCATTTTCCGGACTAGTAAATGCAATTTTTTATGGCAGATATAAGCTTTATTGATGCTTGAGTGTAAATGATGATTTTATCGTTTTCATCACGTATCTCAGTCATGTTACCATTGTTTCATTGCATCATGGTCAACAATACATATTTGTTTATATCTTTGATTGCCTAAAGAAAGACCTACAAGATAAGGTCAGTCCGGCAAAGAGTGAGGAAAGACTCGAATTGCTGATTAAGACATAATATCATATGTCAGTTTTACATAGAAAATAGTAGCGGAGACCTTTGATAATGTACCTTCTGACCTATATCCAGGAATGTTATGCTTCGTTTGACAGTTTTGATAGACTAGAGAACAGAGAAAACAAATCATTTCACATGTTGTCATCAACTTTAAAGAGTGCTTAAAGTGTTTGTCCATCTAATTGTTATATACCTCTTTAAACTTGATGTATTTTAAAAGAGGATTTTATATCCAGATTCCTCTTTTTCAGCTAAAACCTTTAAAAAAGCGTGCTCTTTTCCCAAATTCTGATTGTCTCTCTTCGTAAATTTTTTAGCGAAGAAAAAATCAACTCGCATTTCTTCACACATTTAACCTCATCACCTAAAAATTTACGTGCCTTTTTCCCCAATGTACAACATACTTTCTTCGTAAATTTTTCAACGGAAGTAAAAATCAACACATAAAATGAAATGTCATGATACATTTATTTCATATATATAATACATATAATACATAATAAAAATCATTATTCATACTCTACAAAAGCCATGTTATTTGGAAATTTTCAAACATAATAAACTTCGTAAATTTACGAACAACCGTTTAATGGCATTTCATAAGAAATAAAAACATACTTAAGTTTTAGCGCTAAGATATTATTAATTAAGACATGTTCGTAAATTTACGAATGGAATAAGTCGTAAAAATTTCATATAAACTAATACATAAATTGGATTTTAAAAGTCTTCAAAAGAAGTAGTTCGTAAATTTACGAAGTTTGCCAAGGCTTGGCACGAAATAAGGTAACATTAAAATGGAACAATCGGCTTTGTATAAAAAAGAAATGTGCATTTGTCACTGTTTGTAAATTTACGAAGTAGCTTAAACTGATTAAATTTCTCTTTTTTTTTTCTTGCAAACATTTGAGAAAGTTAAGCAGCTGGACTTTGTAAATTTACAAACAAGCTGAAAAAGTGAAAGAAATAAGGAATGTAAATTTGACACAGTTCATAAATTTACGAACAAGTAACAACTTCGTAAATTTCTATTTTTGCAAAAATCTGAAAAACTTCAAAAGTTCAACTTCGTAAATTTACGAACAAGATGAAAAAGTGTGAAAAACTTAAAAATGCGAAGAAATGTAAATCTGACATAATTTGTTAATTTATGTAAAAGTAACAACTTCGTAAATTTACGAAGTAGCTTAAAGTAATACTAATTTCTTTTTTTGCAAAAACCTGAGACACTTCCACTTCGTAAATTTACGAACAAGATGAAAACTGTGAAAAATTTACAAATGCGAAAATTACAAATTTCTGACATAATTCATTAATTTATGTAAAAGTAACAACTTCGTAAATTTACGAAGTAGCTTAAAGTAATACTAATTTCTTTTTTTTGCAAAAACCTGAGACACTTCCACTTCGTAAATTTACGAACAAGATGAAAATTGTGAAAAATTTACAAATGCGAAGAAATGTAAATCTGACATAATTCATTAATTTATGTAAGAGTAACAGCTTCGTAAATTTACGAAGTAGCTCGAAGTGACTAAAATTTCTATTTTGCAAATATCTGAGATCTTAACTTCAAAAAGTTCCACTTCGTAAATTTACGAACAATATGAAAATTGTGAAAAAAATATAAAAGTGAAAAAAAGGAAATCTGACATAATTTCTTAATTTATGCACAAGTAACAGCTTTGTAAATTTACGTAGCTGTTTGAAGTGATTAAAATTTTATTTTAAAAGGACTAATTGAGGCAAACATGTATGCCAAGTAAAAATGGTTGCAAAAGTTAGAAAATAAGTTACTTATGGTAACAACATAGGGAAGTAAATCTTTAAAAAAATTCTAAGTCGGATTTAGTCCACACAAAAATCCTTGGCAGTAGAGATAGGTTGAAATACACCTCGAAACTGGATGTGTCATGCATTTTGTACTACAGAAAAGTGGTCTTGATTTTTCCCTACAACCAGTTATAAAAAAGTTACAATATAAGCTATTTATAGTAACAACAAAGGGAAGTAATCCTAGTTTCTTGCACATGACACTTTGTCGTATGATGGTGAACAATTGTGCCAAGTTACATCAAAATCCCTCCATGTATGAAAAAGAAATGCTACGGACAAAGTCATTCTCGTATCTGTCCTTTGACCTCCAAGTGTGACCTTGACCTTAGCTCTAGGATCCTTATTCTTCCGCATGACACTCTGTGCACGACAAGTCGTCTTATCATGGGGAACATTTATGCCAAGTAATATTGTAATCCCTTGATGGATGACATAGTTCCGGACCGGACAGGAAAAAAACCCTATTGACTTTTGGCCTCCAATTGTTACCGTGACCTTTGAGCTAGGGGTGCGGGTTTTGCGCATGACATGTTGCCTCATCATGGGGAACATTTTTGCCAAGTAATATCAAAATCCCTTCATGGATGGCAGAGTTATGGACCAGACAGGAAAAAAGCCCTGTTGACATTTGACCTCCAATTGTGACCTTGACCTTTAAGCTAGGGGTCCGGGTTTTGCGCATGACACGTCGTCTCATCATGGGAAACATTTGTGCCAAGTAATATTAAAATCCCTTCATGGATAAAAGAGTTATGGGTCGGACACGAAATTGCGGACGGACAGAATGACGGAAAAGCGCATTCCTATAGTCCCCGAAACTGGTTTTCAACCAGTAGGGGACTAATAAGTTTACAAAATGACCCTTACCAGGTACAGATATGTCAAAATTCACCTAAAAATTGAATGTATCATTCATGTTATACTGCAGAAAAATGTACTTGGTTTTTTCCTAAGGCCAATAACAAAATAAGCTATTTTTAGTAACATCAAAGGGAAGTAAATTCAATAAAAAATACTGTAAGCGAACAAAAAGGGAATCTGCAAAATAAAAACAAGAGCACCGCAATGCAGAGCAATATATACATGAAACAAAGACATATGACGTTTGACCCCTGTGTCACCTTGAAGGGAGCCATCCGAAACATGCACTCTGCACATCATCTTAATGTGGTGAACATTTGTGCCAAGTGTCATTGAAATGCTTCAAGGCTTCAAGAGTTACACAGCAGACACGAAAATGCTATCGGATGTACGGACATCAGCATTTTGTACAAAACATCAATAATAAGTATTGAAAGAAGTAAAAACTTACTGGTAAACAAGAGGGCCATGATGGCCCTATATCGCTGACCTATTATCATTGCACTTGAGGACAAGAAGGTCCTCAGAAAAAAATATCTAAGTCCAAAGGACAGGAACAACTTAGGGAAGAAATTAAACCAAAAAGAAAAAAAAATCTTACAAGGTACAGATATGTCAAAATACACCTAAAAATTGGAGGTACCATACATGTTGTATCACAGAAAAGTGGTCTCGGTTTTTCCCTACGGCCAATAATAAAAAAGTTACTAAAAACAAGCTATTTTTAGTAACGTAAAAGGGAATTAATTGAAAAAAGAAATGATTGTAAGTGAACAAAAGAAGGATCTGCCAAATAAATCTGTTGCCATAAATGACATTTCAGATCACTTTCACTAAAAGAACCAAGATCTTGTAGTGATATAAGTTTTCTGCAAGTTTGGCTGAAACCAAATCATAAATGAAGCTGCTATTTTGCAGACAAGGTCAAATAGCTAATTTTGGCCCTTTCAGGGGCCGTAACTCTGGAATCCATTATGGGATCTGGCCAGTTTAAGAAAGGAACCGAGATATTATGGTGACACTAGATCTGTGCAAGTTTTATTAAATTCAAATCATAAATGAAGCTGCTATTGTGCAGACAAGGTCAAAATAGCTAATTCTGGCCCTTTCAGGGGCCATCACTCTGGATCCCATAATGGAATCTGGCCAGTTCAAAAAAGGAACCAAGATCATATGGTGATACAAGTTGTGTGCAAGTTTGGTTAAAATAAAATCATAAATGAAGCTGCTATTGTGCAGACAAGGTCAAAATAGCTAATTCTGGACCTTTCAGGGGCCATAACTCAGGAACCCATAATGGAATCTGACCAGTTCAAAATAAACCAAGATCTTATGGTGATACAAGTTGTGTGCCAATTTGGTAAAAATCAAATTATAAATAAAGCTGCTATTGTGCAGAAAAGGTCAAAATATCTAATTTTGGCCCTTTTAGGGGCCATAACTCTGGAACCTGTAATGGGATCTGGCCAGTTCAAGAAAGGAACCGAGCTCTTATGATGATACAAGTTGTGTGCAAGTTTGGTTAAAATAAAATCATAAATGAAACCACTATCGTGCAGACAATAAATTGTTGACGCACGAGACGCACGGACTGACGACGAGGATTAAATTGAAGATTAAATCAGGGCAAGAGTTAATCATCATTATGAGTAAACAGTTCAATACAGGTCCAGCATTTTGGAAGACATTTATGTTAATATACATGTGTGCCAGGTTATAGAGACATTCTCCTAGTAAGTTATTGACCATTGAACGTTATGGCTAACTCTGAATAATGTTTGCTTTTTGGCCAGTTTTGATGTTATTAAATGGTTCACCCAATTAATCATTTAAACAGAAACAAATTAATATTTTTATTATTCTAAAAACATTGATATAAAATGCACACTGTTTTTCCTTTACCTGTTTGTCTGTTTCTCTTTGGCACTGCTGATGCTGTTGATTTAGGTTTTTTCTATTGACCTGTACTACAGTGCTTTGACAGTTAACACCACTTCTTCCTGAAATACACAAAACAGGAACATAAACAAAACGAAGCAAAAAATATATTTATATTTTTTTAAGATTCAATTGAAAAGGAAAGGAAACTTCATGCTCTCAATCCTTTAATCCTCATGTAAATATATACAAAACATATAGAGTCAGTATGTGACAGATAAAAAAAAAACTAGCTTCAGATTAAAAATTACCAAGACTTAAACTCATGACCTTCTGAATGCAATATGCATGTGCTTACAAATGCTTAAGTGCAACTCCACCTATTTAGAATCACTAGTATTCCGAGTATGATTATTTTTAGATTGGCACTATGCTCTAAAATGCTGGAAACAACCACAGTACATTATACATTGTACCCTTGTAAACTTGTGTTTTTTTTTTCAGAACCAAATATTTTTTCAGATTGTTTTCATGATATAGATCTGTCTGTTATTGCCTATTTAATGGCAGTAGTCATTTTCTCATCATGAAAGTCAGCTTTAATTAACTTTGTCTGCACTAAATTAAGGCTAAAACAGTTGGGCTGAAGAAACACTCACATTTTAACACCTTCTACAAACATGACAAACTAAATTTTAGGTTGTTGCCAGTCCATCATTGTTAAAAGATTCATTTGAGTTACTCAAAACCCAAGGTGTACTAGTATATTATTTCTAGTACTTATGATATACCTCTGCTACTGACCATGATTCTTTACATGAAAAAGTAGGCAGTTGCTTACAGACTATGCGGTGCCATGGAAGGATGGTTAGGTTAACTGTTCGATATAACTATAACTACCGGGCCGGTATATAACTGAATTATTTTTGAAATAAATGTAAAGTCGAACAAATACCTCCTTGGATGCGCTCTGTTTTTTTTTTCGACTTCTGCTTCCCTCGGCTTGTTTTTAAATTTCGATCATCTTCTTTCACATGATTTATAACTGTAAATGTGTTCAGAGAAATTAAAATTAATGTTTGGAAAATATCATTTATCATGTTAATAAAATGTTCCAATATGATGTCTTAATCTTAAATTTTAACAGTAGCTAATTCATACATGACTGGACCTTTGATCTTCAAATGTGACCTTGACCTTCTATGTAGATGTCCAAACCATTCAATATGCTCTAAACAAGGTGAAAATATTTGGTAAAATTGGCTCTTACATTGCTCACTCAGATGCATAAAAATATATATTAAATTTCACTCATAACTCACCAATTAACACATTACAAATACATAATAATACATTGTATTTATATAATTACCACAGGTGAGGTCTACTTGTTTCCTTTTCCAACATCTTTCTAAGTATTGGATCCAGGTTGTCTTTAATGTTTCTTTGTAATGTTGTTTTTTTTTTGCTGTTTTGGTAGTCGGGTAATCCATATAATGTCCTCTTTTGTTCTCACTGGCATCACTGTATTTAATTTCTCCAAAAAAGCTTTCCACCAAAGATGAGTTTCACGCTCAACATTAGCTTGTCAACTGATTGTTTTTTGATTGTCTAATTTTTTCTAGTAATGTTTTTATAGTTTGGTTTTAATGTTTTTTTTTTTATTTTTGAAGTTGGTAGATTTCTGAGAAAGCAGAAATAAAAGCTTAAAAGCACATTGATTACAAGATTTGGGTCATGTGGAAACTGCAGTATATCCAGGAAAGAAGCAAACATGCCATGTCCATGACTAATCACCCCAGTTATGTGTGTTTTCAACAAAGCTGCTGGATTAATACTCTGAAATAAAAGTAAAAGTTAAAAATTATGAACTAAATAAATATAGATAATAACTTTAATTACTCAATTTAATTTTGTATATACACATTTCACTTATTTAGAATTTTACAACAGAAGCATAATTCTGAATCCTAGTTTCATGTTTTGAACACTGTGATAGCGTAGTGAAACTCCTGTATTAAGGACAGCTATTTTTTCTGAATCAAACTGTACGTCCTAACACAGAGGTCACAGACTTTAATTGTGGATAAGGCTTAGATTGTGCTCTTTTAAAATGTGACCTTAGTATTGAAGTGCCCATAATGTAGCACTATTTCGTACTGAAAATAGAACATTGATCAATAAAACTGATTCATACCCCACACCACACACACACAAAGGCCTAAATAAAGGGAAATAACTCTCCAATGACAAAGTGACCAAAAGAATAACCAAGGGCAAAGATTTTAAATAAATCCCCTGATAAATGGCAGAGTTATGAACCGGACACGAATTTACACGGACGGATAGACACACGAACATAATGCGATTTTAATATGCTCATCTCCAGGGGGCATAAAAAGATAGATTGCCAGTTCTAGCACAATTTTCACATTTTAACTGATTTGTTCTTGTTAGTCAATAATTGTTTGATTAGTGTAAAAACACTGATTATTAAAATTTTATATATGTAGGCTCTCTAGCAATACATTTGAAAAAAACTAGGAGAAAACCTAAGGAATATTTAACACAGAAAACTATGAAAAAAACAGGAAAATCTAGGAATATTGTGACAGAAACTAGGAGGTATTATCAGATAAAGTGTTACCTGGCTGCTGTTTTTTTTTATCCAATTACCATACATATAAGCCCTAAGAAAGTTTGACTGGGGGTGAGGTGGGTGCCACCAGTCCAGAAAGAAAATGTCACTGCCAAGAAGCAGAGCGAGGAATTGAAGGGGTGCCTTTGCCCATATTAGTGGGTATTGAATTTCGTTGAAATGTAGGTATGAAATGGTGACTTCTAGTGCATTTATTGGTGGCTGTACAGCCCTTATTTTAGGGGGTCAGGTGGCTCTCCCACTGGAAAATTTTGAAATACAGGCATGAAATGGTGGCCTCTGGTGCATTTTTAGGTCTGAATTTTGAGGTAATTTTTATATGCTGTGATATTATATCTATTGTCTTGAGTTGTGTGTTTATGCTAGTGATCTTAAATGTCAATATATAAACAAGAGCTCTTCGAACACGAAATGCCCCCCTTGATGCATTCAGTAATTGCACAAGGAACAGAAATTATATGCTCACTGTAAATTAAAGTTCTACCATTCTGGTTTAATCTGACCTTGACCTTTAACCTATTAATCTAACAAGAGATTACAGAGTGATCTTGGCGCAATCCACTGAGCCATTTTCGAATGTTCCAAATTTCAAGGCTAGCTCAAGGTCAAAATCAAGGTCAAATTTCATTTCGGTACAAAACAATGTGTATGTGGTCCAAATTTGAAAGCTGTGGCTTGAGAAATGTGAAAGCAGGTCACTAGATCAATTTCAAGGTCAAAGTTCATTTCGGTAGACAGAACTATGCATGTGCTTCAAATTTGGAGGCTGTAGCTTGGGAAATGTGAAAGTAGGTAATAGGTAAAAATCAATGTCAAATTTCAATTCAGAACACAAAAATATGCACGCGGTCCAAATTTGAAGACTGTAGCTTGAGAAATGTGAAAGTAGGTCACTAGGTCAAAATGAAGGTCAAATTCTATTTCGGAACAAAAAACTATGCAAGTGGTCCAAATTTGAAGCGTGTACCTTCAGAAATGTGGAAGTAGGTCACTAGGTCAATCTCAAGATCAAAGTTCATTTCAGTACACAAAACTATGCTTGTGGTTCAAATTTGAAGGCTGTAGCTTGAGAAATGTAAAATAGGTCACTAGGTCAAAATCAAGGTCAAATTTTATTTTGGAACAAAAAACTATGCATGTGGTCCAAATTTGAAGCCTGTACCTTCAAAAATGTGAAAGTAGGTCACTAGGTCAATAACAAGGTCAAAGTATTTTTCGGTACACAAACCTGTGCATGTGGTCCAAATTTGAAGGCTGTAGCTACAGAAATGTGAAAGTAGGTCACTAGGTCAAGATGAAGGTCAACTCATGTCAAGGTTCATCTTGCCACTCAAAACTATACATGTGGTCCAAATTTGAATGATGTAAGTTATGGACATGAAGATTCTAGGTTTTTCCCTATATAAGTCTATATGAACCATATGGCCCCTTGGGCGGTGCCATATTTGACCCTAGAGGGATAATTTGAACAAACTTGGTAGAGAACCACTAAATGATGCTACATTACCAAATATCAAAGCCATAGTCTTTGTGGTTTGGACAAGAAGATTTTCAAAGTTTTTCCCTATATAAGTCTATGTAAACCATGTGACCCCCAGGGCGGAGCCATATTTGACCCTAGGGGGAAAATTTGAACAATCTTAGTAGAGGACCACTAGATGATGTCATATATAAAATATCAAAGCCCTAGGCCCTGTGGTTTTGGACAAGAGGTTTTTCAAAGTTTTTTTCCTACATAAACCATGTGACCCCCAGGGTGGGGCCATATTTGACCCCAGGGAAATAATCTGAACAATATTGATAGAGGATCACAAGATTTTGCTACATACCAAATATCAAAGCCCTATGCACTATGGTTTTGGATAAGAAGATCAGAAACCGTTTAAATGTTCCTGGCCAATGCGACCTTGACCTTTGACCTAATGACCTCAAAATCAATAGGGGTCATCTGCTGGTCATGGCCAACCTAACTATCAATTTTCCTGACACTAGGCCCAAGCATTCTTGAGTTATTGCCTGGAAACCATTTTACAGTTCCTGGTCACTGCGACATTGACCTTTGACATACTGACCTCAAAATCAAAAGGAAACCCCACCCACTGAGACTGTCAATAGTTCCAAGGATCAAGATGTAAAATCTGCATTTGAAATTGATGTTCTAATGACTATGCGTCGAAATTATGCATTTCTACCAAAACCCAGGTATGATATCTAGCAGTACTATAAAAAAAAATTGTTTAGTGCTACACACATATATAAAAATCAAAAATTGGTAGTGCATGTATCCAAAATGTGTGTATATCATACCATATGTTGAAACAATTATTAATAAAATGGTCTACAGATGGTGACCTAAAATAACCGAGAGGAAAAAGTCCCTATGAACAGTCCAGACTGGGGATTGAACTGTTGTAAGTGCCTACTATCACTACACTCCTCCCCACTTTATCATTGTGTATGCTTTGTAAGTGTAATGTTGTATTAACTCATTAACACCTGCAGTCATATCGCCGCTTAATTACTGGTATCAATTTGCCGATACATTCCGGGGCCGCTTATCGATTTATCTGCTTTGTATGCCTGTGGATTTTCACTGATAATCAATAATCGATAAGATCTAGGCCTCCTTTGATCAAAATTAGGGACAAACATCTGTTTATAAACGATGAATACAACTGAGATTTTCACAACTGATACTATGATTCATGATCTAATCAATAATGTAAAATTTACTATTATTTTGATTTGCAAAATTGTTTTACAGGCCAACTGAAGTAACATGAATATGGAAAACTGCAATATTCAAGAAAGATTGGACATAGAAAAACTGCCATTACTTGATTATTTTATATTTATTCAAATATCATCTATTGCTAAACGTTAAAGCAAATGATATTATGAAAGAACAGAATTATACTTTATTTAATAAAATTAAAAATGCTGATTAAAAAAGAAAGATTCTTCGGTATAATGGATTGAGAAGATAAAACAGGCAATACCTACAAATAACTTTCTAATTCCGATATTTTGTAATGGGTATATTAAAAAAAAATATGCTTAAATAATAAATATTTTGATTGTTTCGATTGCTTCCGGGTTTTATAAATCTTTAGAGTAAAATATTTTCACTGGTTGACTTTGACAGCAGTCCAATCGTTGGTACTCTTACAGACGTAAAATCACGCCACGCGGCATACAGTACTATCAGGCGGATAGCGCATTTATGCGATCCTCGGCATACACGCCTGTTATCTTTAGACGGATAAATACGACATGCGGTACTCGATAAGAGTTAAAATGAACGCATAAATGCGATCTGCGTCCTTAATGAGTTAATGGAAAGTTGTATGTGAATATTATTTAAATGTATATTTTTTAATATTAAAATAAGAAAATGTAAATGTTTCAAATTCAATTTTAAAGTCGCATATAGTGATTTGTCTTTTGAACACATCAGAATGGAAATAATAAATCCTTTACATTGTTTTGTCGTTGATTAGAGCAGGGTTAGTCGTTTAGATGTGAGTAATTAGATCACTCCCTCTGAGTACGGGCTTGTGATATAATTCCTATGCATCTGAACTTCTACCAGTGCTCTAAACAACCACAAAGCATGGCAAAGGAAATTATTATTTCTCAGGTACACTATCATACACAGGCATAGTGTTCATCATTCCATAAAGCCTGATGTTGAAATGCACATTTGTTAATAAGTTATCATATTATCAAACAACAATTTAACTGTATTTTTTTTTCTCCTCCTACCCTACCCTTTTCCAAAAAAAATCTGTAAAAAAAAAAAAAATTGCGTAACTGTTTTTTTTTTTTTTTTTTATTTCCTCCTCCTACCTACCCTACCCTATTCCAAAAAAAAAATCGGTAAAACGAAAACTTTAAAAATTCTGGCCTAAATAAGCCAAATAGATGTTACTACTGACATTCTACTAGAACTGTAAACTTATCTACAAGTCTGTTTCATACCCGAGAGAATGAATTGTCCATTGAACTTTCCATTGAATCATCTTCTAGAAGTTCATCAATGTCAACAAAGAGTGATCAAAGAAGATCAAACGATTCACTCTATAAAGAAAAAATGATACTAATCTCAAAATTTATGAATCTTTTGAGGAAGTGGCTAGGGGTCCGATTCTCTAGACAACTCACACAGAGCAGGTTAGAGGTCCGGTTATGAATACTGAGAATTACAAAGAGCAGTCTATGTTTTATCTAAAACAAGAGCGGACTCCATAGGATGACACATGCCCCCGATGGCACTTTGAATGAATAGTTATGGCCGATGTTTAAGTTTAGGACCTTTGACCTACGGACCTGGGTCTTGCGCGCGACACGTCGTTGGAAACCCGACCGACGTTGAATCGACGTCGGGTGTCGACGTTGTTTCGACGTCGGGGTTTCGACGTCTAAAAAACTTACATTTTCAACCAAAACACAACGTCGAATCGACGTCCGTATCCAACGTCGTTACGACGTCGAATGCCCACTGGGTTATTTTAAAATCCATGCATGAATGACAAAGATATGGACCGGACATGCCCATCATTGCACTATCATGAAATATGACCTTTAACGTCTAAGTGTGACCTTGACGTTTGAGCTATGGACCTGTGTCTTGCGCGCGACACGTTGTCTTACTGTGGTACACATTCATGCCCAATAATTTTAAAATCCATGCATGAATGACAAAGATATGGACCGGACACGCCCATCATTGCACTCTCATAAAATATGACCTTTAAAGTCTAAGTGTGACCTTGATTTTTGAGCTACGGACCTGGGTCTTGCACTCGACACATCGCCTTACTGTGGTACACATTCATGCCCAATAATTTTAAAATCCATGCATGAATGACAAAGATATGGACCGGACACGCCCATCAATGCACTATCATGAAAAATGACCTTTAACGTCTAAGTGTGACCTTGACCTTTGAGCTACGGACCTGGGCCTTGCGCGCGACACGTCGTCTTACTGTGGTACACATTCCTGCCAAGTTATTTGAAAATCCTCCATCGATGACAAAGATATGGACCGGACACGAAAATTGCGGACAGACCGACAGACTGACAGACGGTTCAAAAACTATATGCCTCCCTTCGGGGCCATAAAAATGTAACTGATTTCAAAAGTTTGTTCTCGTATTTTTCTCATTGCTTTAAGGTTTAGATATATGGTAAGTCACGTACAGGAAACAGAAGCATTTATAATTCTTTAAAGCTCTTTGTAATTCTCTTTGTAAATAAAAAATGATAAATACTTCTGTTTTCTGTGACTTACCATGTATTTAAAACAAATTTTTGAAATCATCACCCATTTTTAAAGATAAAATATAGTCTACTGGCTCTTTGTAAATTCTCTACTGTTCAAGATTACTATTCTTATTGATGCCCTATACGGGTTGTCTAGAAGTCCGGTAAATGCATCTCTGGACTCCAGGTCTAGAGGTCCGGTTATCAGACTCCCATTTGAGACCCCAGTCTGAAGGCACCTGTCAGAAGACCCAAGTCTGAAGGCTCCAGTCTGGAGACCCCAATCCACAAACTCAAGCTGCAATGAGTCCAATCCAGTGAGTCCGATCGAGTGATCTCTGCTCCAATGGCCCCTGTTCGGAGTTACCAGTCAAAAGACCCCAGTACAGAGACTCCTGTCAGAAGACCACA
Organism: Mercenaria mercenaria; assembly: GCF_021730395.1. Taxonomy (NCBI): domain Eukaryota; kingdom Metazoa; phylum Mollusca; class Bivalvia; order Venerida; family Veneridae; genus Mercenaria; species Mercenaria mercenaria. The sequence goes on along the minus strand of NC_069368.1, from coordinate 63,478,468 downwards.
GTCTGAAGACTCCCATTTGAGACCCCAGTCTGAAAGCACCTGTCAGAAGACCCCAGTCTGAAGGCTCCAGTCTGGAGACCCCAATCCAGAGACTCAAGCTGCAATGAGTCCAATCCAGTGAGTCCAATCGAGCGATATCAGAGTGATGGCCCCTGTTCACAGTTTCTAGTCAGGAGCCCCGGTCCGAAGGCTCCAGTGCAGAGACTCCTGTAAGGAGACCCCAGTCTGAAGGCTCCAGTCCTGAGATCAGTCCAGGGACCCCAATCCAGAGACTCAAGCTCCAATGACTTTGCTCCATGGACTCCATCCCCAATCACTTCTGTCTGGATACTCCAGTCTGCCTACTCAATCTTGACCTGCACTAATGAACAGATACCTGTGTATCAAAATATAAATTCAATCCATCCATTTTATAAGAATGGGTGGCCAAGTTTCTAATAGATGAACTGACCAGCAATTGCTATTACCTTACTACAGTGGGCATTTAAAAATTTAAAGTACTTTTCATACCATATCTGAATCAGTGAAAGAACTTCCAACAGGGTCTGTTGTAACAACTTCGATATCTGCAGAAAGAAAACAGCTCAACACAGTTTCACCATTTGGAAGCTGAAATAAGGAAATAGAAGTATTAGCCTAATATGTATTGGGTGGAGAGGGGGCATCTGTCTCCAAATAAGACAAGACTTTTAGTACTCGACAGGCGTGGTTGCACTTCCAGAAATTTGCCAAAATAATTAAATCCTAAAATTGGATTTATTTTATAAAATGGATAAAATTATATAAAGTCATCTATATTATAAATGCCGAATAAGGCGTAAAAATTAATAAAAAAAAAATGTTTGTTTCCGGTATCCCTACCTACCCTAAATTTTTGGCCCGACCCTAAATGTTTTTATGGCCTTGGAGAATATTTTTTCAACTTTTTAACAAAAAGATGCAAAACTGTACTTTTTATCCTTTAAAAAAGCCAGTGTTGTTAGAAAAATCAACTTACTGATGCTCTAAAGGCATAACCCCCTTATTTGTAATCATTTTTTTGACAAAAAAATAATTTCAAAAAAGTCTCCCTTAAAAAAAAATTCAAAAAAAGAAAAAATTCCGACCTACCTACCCTAATTTTTTGAGCATGTTACCGGAAACAAAGAATTTTTTTAGGCCTAATGATATGTTAAGGTATTCAACATCTTTGAGAACATTTCAAACATTAAATTTAGAGTTTTAACGTAATTCTGAAATGGGGTGGGAATTTGTCAGAAATTGTATTCAGTTAAATTAAATTAATTCAAAATTTGTACAAAGATATTTGTTAGGGCAATTACAAAGACAAGAGTTTCCCAAATAGTACAGTATATTCTTTGTTACATATAAATTCACAGCTTACTGATCTAAAAAAGAATTAAAACATTTTTTTTCTCAGTTTTTATTAATAAATGACAATTTTCAGCTGTATGTGATTTTTCTCTGCAAATCATGAGAAAATATACAACATCTCTTAATTTTCCATCCCATGAAAGTATAACACTATGTTACAATAGAAAACATGGGAAAAAGTGATACCTATCATGCAAACCATTATTCTGCAGACAAACCAAATTTCAAGTATGAATTGAATAATAGCTTTCAAGTTGCTAAAATGCCCTCAGGTCAAAGATATTTTCTGAGAAAGTTACTTATAATACCAATTCCTGTGAGGGGTATATACTTATTAAAACTGACATGTTGCAAATTAGATCTAAAAGTTAGTTGACTTCTGATAATTTTATTCTTTTTTAGCAAGAGATGATTTTTAAACTTAGCCTGTTTTTTTGAAAATCTGAAGCCTCCATAATCCAAAAATATAATGAACAAGGACATATAGTAATTATATGATTACATGAAATAATATATGTCTCAGAAACAAATTTCTACCTGAAAAGTATTAGAAAAAAAGACAAGTATTGCATAAGAGCGAAAACATTCTGGTACTCTTTTTTCTACTAGGTAATCGAGTATTTGAAGTAGGCTGCCAACATGCAGCATATTAATATAAATTTAAGAATTTATAATTCATATTTATTTTGAATAATTGAATGTACATTTGTATTTCTGTAATGAAACAGTTATACCCTAGGTAATATTGGTATGATGAAAAATGAATATTTTTGAATAAAATTACAATTATTGATTGTAGATCTATAGAACTTTTAAAGTTTTATTTATAAAAACTTTTATTTACTTACCTTTTCCTGTGGAAAATAAGCAAGACAGAAGGTCGAACAAATCAGCGAAACAAGCACACGTCTGATCTCCATGATGATTGCTAAGTTAAATGATTATTAATTAATTAGCGGCGCCTAATTGCCAGTAATTGGTCCTTAAATATGCGATTCGTCACCCTTGTCGGTGGACAAAATCAAGGTCACCTTTGATGTTTCGGCGATACTTCCTGTCATCAAGCGCGTGCCGACAAGCAGCGCGTGCCGCCCACTGTGATGTATAAAATCAGCATCATGGACGGTTTCATTCCATTTTAAAAATAGCTAAATCAAGTTTAAATACTTATTTTATTTACTAACGTTTTTATACAAAAAAGTTTATGATATTTATTAGGAAATTATTAAAATATCCCAATTTGACCCCTGATCACTGTAAAATAGCACATTAGCAGAGGAAATGCATTTTACTTTCACTGTGTACAGCAAAAGTAAAAGCTAAATAATCCGTCACATGCTATGACAAGAGGGGGAAATATTTATGATAGAGGGGATTTTTTTGTTTAAAAGGTTTTTCTTTATAGGTGAAATTCATGAACTCATAAAAAATATGTAAAAAAAACATCACCCATAAAAATAACATAAATATAAACAAGGGAGATATTTTTTAATATGACTTCCCGAATTTCATCTAAGAAAAACATTTTAAACAAATGAAATCCCTTCTATCATCTATATATAGCACATGACGGCTCCCTATGGTCCCACTGAGACTCAATGTTCCCAAATTCATGTAAAATTTTTGCATTGAAATATTTCATTTTTTATGCATTATTTAATATTTACACTGAAAGGTGAAACTAGATACCCAAATCATGGTCAAATCATGTGTGAACATTTCAACAGCTTAAAAATCATCACATTGACAAGAAAATAATTTTACTAAATGTAATTTTTAAAACATTGCCTGTATGTCAAATGTAATGTGTTGCAATATTATATGTTTTTCATTTATATGCTATCATTTCTGTTTAGATGCTAGATCTATATCTTTTTTATTTAAGTGCTATAAATTTATTTATATTCTATATTTATTTATTTAGGTTCATTTTTTTTATTTAGATGATATATTTTTATTTAAATGCTAAACATTATATTTAGAACTATTCTAAAGAATATTTATTTATTTAGGTTGAATTTTAGTATCTGTTGGATGCCAATTTCTATTTAGATACTATTTTTTATTTAACTGATATAATTGCATTCTATTTTAACAGGCTTAATATACCAGTAAAAGAAATTGTTCTTTCTTCAGTATAAAATTCAGCTACTTCAGAACAGTTTTGTTACAGTTTCTAGATTTCACTCCATTGTAGAACTAATTTCCACAAAATACATCCATACATTTGCTTCAAGAAAACCAAAAGAAAAAGGCGTGTTAAATAGTATGCAGTGAAATGCAAGTAAACTGAAGTCAGCTGCCTGGGTACCCTCATATTGTCACAATTCAGAAAATGGTCAGCAGAATAAACACCTTTTCATGCTAATATTCACATGTTTTCAATAAACAACCGAAAACATGTGAATATCAGCATGAAAAGTGTCCTAACTCCTATTTTCTGTAAAATCCACCCCAGGTTGAAACATTCCCTATTTGGCTCCTTTTAAAAGCAAATGTGCAAAAAAGGGAAAATTTTGATTATTTTGTGTTTTTACACCCCCCCATGGAAGAAATTTTTTGGGCCAAATTTACGCAATCTGTCATTGCAAATGGTGCCCCTAGTAACTTTTTGTCACAAGTTTAAAGGGCCCAGTAAATTTAAATTTAAAAATTTAAAAAGGTCCAGTAAAAAAATTGGTTGTGCAAATTTAAAGGCCTAAAACACTTCGGTTGTGTCAACCAAGCATTCGTCCCTTAAAATTTTGTTACAGCAAAAATGTTACTCTCTTAAGCAAATTTTTTTGGTATTAAAGGGAAAAAAAAATTTTAAGAATATTGCAAACTTTAATTACCTAGTCTGGCTTAAACTTTTTTTTTTTGGAAATCGTTGGTTTAGTTTGTAGAAAAAATTCTGTCTTTGTGTTTTGCTTTTTATTTATTTTTTTTTTTTTTTGAAACATGACTCTGAGTTTTTTTCCCAAAATGGGGAATTTTAGGTTTTTTAAAAATGTGCTTCCTTGAGCAGGTTGATAGGCTATTTTAAAAGTGAAAAAATTTTAACACTGTCCATGAGGCGTAACTGAGGTTTAACAGTATTTTAAAAAGATTTAGGGAATCGTAAATAAGGAATGTCCCCAAATAGACTATTTTGCAGTTGTTTTTTTTTCCTGAAATTATTGTATTAGCATATTTGGTTTTTTTAAAACTCTGAATACGGTTTGACGAAGTAGTTTAAGTGTTCTTTTTTTCATTCCCTTCATAAAGGAAAAGAAAGGGGGTTAATGCCGAAATTTCAGACCCAAAAAGATGATCAATGAACGTTCCTTCCCCCCAAGAAAGGGGCACCTTTTTTGAAAAGTTTGAAAAAAAGGTAAACATGTTTAATTTTGGAGCCTGGAAACATTGTATATCATGTATAGCATGGGAAACACTTTTTGGAAGGCTATTTTAAAACACGCACTTTTGGGGATTTCGCCATTGTCAAACCCTAGAAAAGTGAAAACATGAAATTTAAAATTTTTGAAGGGAAAAAAAAAAAACGGGTGCTCTTTTGGAAGCATTTGTTTGACTTTTAGTAAAAATATAAATTCAGTCTTTTTTTAAATGCTGTAATTTTAAACCAGGTTTGTGACATTTTTTTGGCATCTATCTTTATTGGTTTAATTTGCAGAATAGAAAATGTCTAAAAATTTTTTTTGAATCGATGTTTTTTTGTTAAAAATTTTAGCTTAAATTCAGAAAAAGGGGGGGTATTTATCCTCGGCGTTGGCGTGATTTGTTTATCTGTATATCTGTTTACTATGTTTCACAAAAACTTTTCCCAGTATACAAAAAATCTGTGTGGGGTGGCCCATTTTTTAATTGGTGTTATACTTGGGTTGTTGTTTTGGAAACCTTTTGTTTTTTATGTCTAGCTTTGTTACTATTGTTAATCTTAAGTAACTTTACATTTAAAAACTTGTCAAATAAAAAAAAATGTACGGGGGCTGGGCGGGCCCCTTTACCCCCAAAGGGTCGGGGTCCCCAAGGGTGTTATACTTTGTTTGTTTTTTTAAGGTTAAATTTTTTCAGCAACCTTTGTTTTTTTCTATCTTTGTTCTATTGCGTTATTTCTTTAGTACACTTTAATATTTTTTCAGCAAAAAACGATGGCGGGCGGGGCCCTTTATCCCCAAAGGGTGATGGCACAATTTTTATATTTGGGAAAATATTTTATGTTAATTTTTTTTTTTCAAAAATTTCATTTATAGAGATTTTTGGAAAAAGATTGAAATTAAAAAAAAATTTTAAACCCTATTGCATAATAGTTCCCAACCCCCAAAAAACTAATTGTTTTTTGACAGAATTATCCCCCTTTTTTACTTTTTAAATTTTTTTTTTTTAAATCTCTGTGTTCTGGATATAATTTTTTAATGCAAATAAGAAAAAGATTTGAAATTTAGAGGGGATCTTTTTCATATCATCTGCATGTGTGGAAACAATCCCCATAACTCGTTTTTTTTTTCCCAAAAATTAGCCCCCTTTTTTTCTTTTTTTTTAAAAAACTCTGCTTTTGGACATAACTTGGACTTATGAAATACTTGAAATCAAAATATTTTGACCAATCATTGCATGTGTGGTAACAATCCAATAACCCCCCATTTGTTTTTAAAGAATATGCCCCTTGGGTATTTTCCTTTAATGTAGGGCTTTTATTGCGACTATATATTCTTTTTTATGTCAAGTCGCGAAATAGTGGAGTGTGCTATCTTAGGGACAGCTTTATTTCATTACTTTGTGTGGGTGACAATTGGTGCGATTTAAATTTGACGCACTAGAAATTTTTGGCTATGTAATTTTTAACATATAAAAAAGGGTAAATTCTATATTAGTAGTCTGACACATCAGAAATCTTGTTGTGAATTGGGAAGGGAAAAAAAGAGCCGGGGTTGCAAAAAAATTTATGAATATTTACTAAAAAAAAAAATGCAGTTTTTCAATGGATTGATTTTTGAAAATAATTACATTATCGCATGTTTGATTGATAATTTACACTAAACATAAAAAGAAATCAAAATTTAGAAGTTTTTGGGTCAAAATGATGAAAATACTAAAAGTTTTTCAGTTTAACTTTTATTTTTATTTGATTTTCGTGACGAATTGGCGAAAAATAGCAACAACACTAACAGTGAAACTGGGTCCTCGGGAGCCCTGACAAGGGACAAAAACTGTCTGGGGTGCTCCCAAATAAATAAATATCATCATGTTTCGGTATTTGACTACGTTGTTTTTCCCCCTTTTAAAGCGGGTGTGTGGGGCATTTAATATGCAAAAGGCCCTTTTTTTGTTGTCCCCCGTGTGCATTGAAATTTTTATTTGTGTTTTGCATTTGTTTTGGACCCAGTCTCAAAAAAATTGCCCATTCTTGTCGACAGGATAACGGTCCCATAAGACTTTTTTTAGTGAATGGGCCTTTATGAGTATTTAAAAAGAAAAAAAAATAAAAAAAAAATTCTGTTCTAAAATTTAAAATAAACTTTCTTGAACTAACCTAGTGCCAAAACTACCATGTCGCAAACAAAAAGTTAAAATTTTCTAATTAAATTTCAGGTATGGCCCCTAAAAATGTAAAAATGTGAAGTTAGTTGTCGTTTCTTTTTTGCTTTCTCAAAAAGTATTGAAACAGCAACTTTTTTCTTGAGACAGTCTTTATATATAAATAATTTCCCCCCCCCCCCCCCCACACACCAAAAAAAAAAGAAAAACCTTTTTCCTTTTCAGATACTCAATAATAGTGACAGGCAACCCGAAGTACACCCTTGCTCTCTGCAAACGGGAAAATAATTGGTAAGTAAAAATTTCACAAAAATTAAAAAATGGGTTTCCCTGATGTTGAACGTTTTTTTTTTTGAAACTTTTAAAATTTTTTCTTGTATCACTTTATCACTGTAATTTTATTTGGGGGCCCAAAGCAACAGGAAAACAAGTAACTGTACTCAGTAATAAAACACAGAAAATAATAAGAATTAAAAACCCCGGGCCCAAACTGTTAATTTCCCGGCCCGGGGAAGTACAATACACATGCATTGCCTACACTCTTGCAAGCAAAAAAATCATTAAAGAAAAATGCCTCCAGATTTGGGTAAAAAAAAACGTTCTTTCAAAAAATAAAGTTTGGCCTTTTAGTTTTTTGTTTCTAAAAAATTTTTAAAAAAAACCAAAGCAAAAAAAAAAGGCCGTGTCAGGAATCAAACCGGACAGCCACGGGAATAAAAACGTTTTCCGTCTTGTAACCCTAGCACTGTGCTGAAGTGACTTCAAATGAGACATTTAGAATCGAACAGTTTTTCCTGGGGTAAAAGCCTGACAAAAACTTTTCTTTTTTCATAAAAAATATAAAAACAGCCAATTTTCGTGTTTCTAAATAAAATTTCCGAATTAATTTGCATTTATTTCAAATATCTGAAAAAACAATTTTTTTTTCTAACGATCTAGGGCATGACGTTTTAATGTTCTTGAACATTCCGATTTAAAAAAAAAGTTTTTACAGAACTTTTAATTTTTTTTGGTGGTTTAGTGACAAACCAGAATTTATTCTTTGGGCCTTTAAAAAACATCGATCTATTTTACTTAAACTTTTAATGAGCAGCTTTTGATAAAACAAAAATAAACGTGATGTTGTAATGCCTAAATATTTAAAACCCTTGCTGTAGTCCTGAGTGTTGATAAAACTAATGTGCCCCTAAACTTTTTGACAAAATTTGACTCCTATACTGGTACTTTATATTGTATGTAAGAAATTTAATTTTTAAACATGTTGCGGCTGTTTCATTTCTTTGAATATACAAAAAATAATTAATATGTTGTTATTAGGGGTTTTTACACAGGGAGGGTCATTAATTTCAAAAAAAAATTGTGAATAAAAAAATCACATATATCGTATTAATTCTACAGGGGAAAAAAATTTTCTTTGAATTCATATAGTCAAAAATTTTGTACTGACAAGGGCCACTTCTGATATAAGCTATTCATAGTGAAAAACATTAAATACAAAATAATTATGTGGCCACCCCCTTGAAAAAGGATAGTAGGCTAAAGAGTTAAGGATAAAAAGGGCCCTCAAGAATGCTTATGCATTGTTTTAAAATACATGTGTACATTATAGTTAATGCTCAGTCTTACTGTAAATACTGTAATGTAGGTATAAAAATATATACATTTTCTGAAAGATGATATATAAACTTATACAAAGTATAAAAATCTCAATCTCACTACTTTGGCAAATTACCTCCTTTTAGCCCAGAGCGTCACATATATATTTCATATATTTAATATGACAAACGGAGTTCATTAGAAGCAGTCTCACTATGTATCTAAGCCTGCTAGTGGAAACATTGTACCTGCATTAGCAACCAGTGCAGATCAAGATCATCCTGCAGATTCATGTAGCTTGATCATGATCTGCCCTGTCCGCAATTCAATTGTAAATTTTTTATGAATACCCCTATTTAGTATTATTAAATGAAATTGTCCAAATTGAAAGATGGAACAGTCTGATTACTTTATTTAGTATTGATAAAAATTATTTTGACTGGAGAAATCACCCCAGTTAGGCAAATAAGATATTGAATGTAAATTCGTTGAAGATATTTTTAAAAAAATGATATATCAAGGTGACTTAGTTAACATTAAATTCAGTTAAAAGATTCACTTGATTCATATAATTATGATTTTTTTTTTAGTTTCCTTCTGGAGCACACTACTCGTACAGTTTTTGCTGCATTTTTTTTCAAACCACTGAAGTGATCGTCATAATTAGGCGCAGGGCATGCTTTAAAATTTTGTCAGTCGGACGGCCAACAGGAAAATAGCTGTCTTGCTTTCATTTAGTCTGTTCACAAACAGCAGTGAAACAGTATACACCCTAACAAAACCATAGGCACTTCTTATTTACATAGAGGATATTGCATACGTGTCTTTTCATATTGAATTTATCAAACGAGTTGAATAAATTCAATGTGGAAAGTCACAAATGTAATATTCTTTTTAGCTCACCTGTCACGTAGTGACAGAGTGAGCTTTTGTGATTACCCGTCGTCCGGACGTCCGTCCGTCCACAGTTTCTTGTGCACAAGATAGAGACCACATCTTCAAAGCAATTTCAATCAAACTTATACAAAACTTGTATTGGCATGATATCTCAGTTCCTATCGAAAACTGGCCGGATCCTATCATGGGTTCTAGAATTATTGCCCTATAAAGGTCCAGAATTTGCTATTTTTGTGCGTCAACAATTTCTTGTCTGCATGATAGTGGGTTCATTTATGATTTTATTTTAACCAAACTTGCACACAACTTGTATCACTATAAGATCTTGGTTCTTTTCTTAAACTGGCCAGATCCCATTATGGGTTCTAGAGTTATGGCCCCTGAAGTGCCAAAATTAGCTATTTTGACCTTGTCTGCACAATAGCAGCTTCATTTATTATTTGATGTATACCAAACTTGCACACAACTTGTATTACCATGAGGTCTTGGTTCCTTTTTTAAACTGGCCAGATTCCTTCATGAGTTCTAGAGTTATGGCCCCTGAAAGGGCCAGAATTAGCTATTTTGACATTGTCTGACACAATAGCAGCTTCTTATGATTGAATTTAACCAAACTTGCACACAACATGTGTCACCATAAGATCTTGGTTCTTTCTTCTACTGCCAGATTCTATTATGGGTTCCAGAGTTATGGCCCCTGAAAGGGCCAAAATTAGCTATTTTGACCTTGTCTGCACAATAGCAGCGTATTTATGATTAATTTGAATTTAATTAAACTTGCAGAAAACTTGTGTCACCATAAGATCTCAGTTCCTTTCTTGAACCGACCAGATTCCATTATGTGTTCCAGAGTTATGGCCTCTGAAAGAGCCAAAATTAGCTTTCTTGACATTTTCTGCCCCATAGCAGCTTCATTTATAATTTTATTTTTATCAAACTTGCACAAAACTTGTGTCGCCATAAGATCTCGGTTCCTTTCTGGAACTGACCAGATCCCACTACGGGTTCCAGACTTATGGCCCCTTGAAAGGGCCTAAATTAGCTTTTTAGACCTTGTCTGCACCATAGCAGCTTCATTTATGATTTGATTTTAATCAAACTTGCACAAAACTTGTGTCACTATAAGATCTTGTTTCCTTTCTAGAATTGACAAGATCCCATAATTGTTCCAGAGTTATTGCCCCTGAAAGGGCCAAAATTAGCTTTTTTGACCTTGTCTGCACAATAGCAGCTTCATTTAAGATTTGAATTTAATCACATTTTGCACAGAACTTGTGTCACCATAAGGTCTTTGATCCTTTCTTGAACCGGCCAGATCCCATTATGGGTTCCAGAGTTATGGCCCCTGAAAGGGCCAAAATTAGCTATTTTGACCTTTACGGCATAATAGCAGCTTCATTTAATATTTGATTTGAACCAGACTAAGCACACAACTTGTATCATCATAAGATCTTAATTCCTTTTTATACGCCCGAAGGAACATATTATGTTATCGCCTCGGTGTCTGTCAGTCTGTATGTCTGTTGGTTAGCAATTTCCCTTCTGCCCTGTAACTGTTGAACCCCTGGAAGGATTTCAAAGAAACCTGACAAATGTTCACCTCATCGAAACTTGATGTGCAGAGCGCATTTGGATGGCTCACTTCAAGGTCAAAGGTCATATGACTTTGTTTGTGTGTATATTGCTCTGCATTTGCGTTGATTGCAGTGCACTTGTTTTTATTTGGCAGATCCTTCTTTAGTTGACCTACAATATTTTTTTCAGTTACTTCCCTTTTATGTTACTCAAAATAGCTTATTAAGTAACTTTGTTATTATTGGCCGTAGGGAAAAACCGAGACCACTTTTCTGTGGTACAACACGGGTTGTACCTCCAATTTTTAGATGCATTTTGAATCAATTTTTGACATATCTATAATTCTCAGTTTGGATCATTTGGAAGATTTAACACATTTATGCATGAAAAGGCTTGATTTTGAACAATGTTCTACATAACTTTTTTCAGATCTAGCATTTTTCTGGTATGTACATACTGTTCGGTAGACAACCATGTAAAACGCTCTTTTATACAAGCTTTTGCGTTAAATGGGGATTAATTATTTGTGTGATTTTAGTCAAGTATGTATATGCAACTAAACTTTTGACTTTAAATGAATATAAGTAGACTTTTGACTTTAAATGAAAATTGATATACATGTTATAATTGATTCCAAGCTTAAAAACTGTGTAACAAGTTGTTTTAGACTTTTAGCCAGGCTTTTAAATAATCTTTGAAAGAAGCAGATGCTTTTTGTTTGCTTCACACTGATGAATGGCTCATGAGATAAGGGCCACTTAGTCACCACTGTGGTGGTTGAGTGTATGTTAGTCTGGTTTTGTCTTTTCCATAAGTTCCTCATGCCTGGTAGCATCTTAAAAAACTTGTTCACAAAGATGAGTAGATGTTCTCTGGAGAGACGCAGGGTCAAGGTCACACATAGATGTTAAAGGTCAAAATTGACATTAAACTCTTACTTGTATGTTTTCCTTTGCAGCGACCACTCGAGAATGAAAGTGAGCCCTTGGTGGATGAAAGTGAACAACCAAGCAAGAAAGTAAAGGTAATAGATAAAATAATTTACATTGATCAAGTTTTTGCATGTAATTCATGCTCTTGTGTATCAGACTTTCAGAATTTCAGTGTAAATTAAAGTATGATTTGTGGTGAGACAAGAAGCTTTTGAGTGAGTAGTGAAATTATAATTTTCAGCAATCCAATAAAAATTACTTGTTTGATCAACAAATGAAATTCTTAAAGAGATTGGCCGTCATATTTAGGCAAAAATAATTTTGCATAAAGATAAGTATTATGACACATTATTTATATCAGAAGGTAATATATTGCATTTAAACATGTTTAAAAAATCAAGATCAAGAAAGAAAAGAAATTGAAGCCAGTGCAAGGATTTAAACCTTCGGAGACATAGAACAATCATTAACACAAAGTTATTGCCAGTAACTTGAACTTGATATTACGTGGGTAAATTTAGAATTATAAATGTATTGAACTCTTCAATCACTGAGGAAATATAATTATATCTGTCCCAGTACAAACACAATAGAAATTTGATTGAGAAACGACAAAAAAAAATAGTGTTTTTTAATGCATTTAATGTGTCAAGTAATAATTTCAAAGCCCTCTTTACAAAGACAACAAATATTTCCATGTTTATCAAAATTTTCTTCTTTTTTTTTGTTACCTTATGACATTGTGCAAGACCCTATAGATATAAATGAGAATATTTGTTTGTCTTTTCAGTTCTCTGTTGGTGAAAAAGTTTGGGCGTTGTACAAGGATGGACAAGGCCAGGATTATCAGGAATAAACAAAAATTGTAAGTATATTTAGTTATACATGTATTTATATTGACACTGACTTAATAAGTAACTGGGAGTATAATCTGTGATCAAGGGTTGACTACACTTATAATTACTACAGTGGCGCCTGCGAGTTTGTTCCCCGAAGTTGGGTGATAACGCGAGCAACTCGCGTGTTGAAGGCGAAACGTGAAACGTGTTGCACGGTTAGAAACGCGTGCATAAACGAGAAATATTATTGCGCATGCTCAGCGTGCAGCGTGCGCTGCCGCGCAAATAAATGTTCCCCTGCGCATGCCCAGCGTGCCAAACCGAGAAGGTTAAATGCGCATGCCCAGCGTGCAAAACCAAGCAGTTTAAATGCGCATGCTCAGCGTGCAATGGATTTAAGTGTTTTAAAAAGTAGGCCTATATGGATTCATCGTCTTGTAAACGGTTCTAGTTTGAAAGATATATGATATTTCTTTCAAATTTTATTTTTGATTTAAAATTTAACTTCTTGACATTTCCCAAAGAACAATCAACATTTTCTTTAATATAAGTAATAGTTATAGTATGTGTGAGAGTGTGTTACCAGGATATATCAGAGCTAGGGGTACATCGAGGGTATTTTTCTCTGCACATATCGTCGAGGCCGGTAGGCCGAGACATATATGTGAAGAGAAAAATAACGAGATGTACCCCTAGCTCTGATATAGCCTGGTAACACACGAGCACTACATATTATAACTGTTTTATCGCATAGTTTATCATTAAAAATTATATATTATTTTCATTTAAATTTGTTTATATTTTGATATTTTGATTCCCTTTCTGCGCCTCGCTGACTGAAACACTAAAACTTCTGTTTTAGAAAATGTGTTCCCCAGATAAAAGTACACAACAAATTTCTGCATTGGTTTTAAATCTTTGCATTTCATTGGCCAGACATATTGTAAAACTTGTTGTTTTGTTTGTAAAAAAAATCAAAGAAAAAGAAACATCAGAATTTCATATATTTCATGTAATTCTGAATTTGGCAATAACTATCAAGTTTTTGAAATATTCTAGTTTATTTATTCTTTTACTTTATAAATGTAGGTGTTTGTGACAATTCTTTCTCTGTGAACTGTAAATTGGAGCTAAAATCATCTTTTCTTTGAAAGGAAAAAATTATACTCCCTTGATAGGACTCAATAGAGAAAAAGTGTTCCGATATATATCGGAACAGTTTTACTGTGCTGATATATATCGGAACACTTTTTTTCTTATGAAACTCTATAGAGATTTCCGTGTTGATATATATCGCAACAGTTTTGTAAGATATCAGCACAGTTTTGTAGTAATAATGTGTGTTACTATGTATAACATGCTGCAAAGATCAAAGGAAAATTGCCGCACTATGCGATAAAAATGGGTAATGCATGTCCATGAAGAAATATCACTGTTAAGCTAATTTCTTTGGTTCTGTTAGAATTATTAATTTCACTATGTTATTTCAATAAAACAAAGGGTCATTTTAATGGGTGTTTGAAGCACCCCATCTGCAATAACATTCTTCTACAGTATATTTATTTATGTGCACCGGTTGTGTTTGCTTAGCTACTTGCTTCAAATTTGTCTAGGTGTCTGTTGTTTCGTTCTTTAATATTTATATATATATATATATATATATATATATATATATATATATATATATATATATGTCTTTTTTCCTTTTAAAACATAAAATTGTTCTGTATCTGGACTTGATTTTCATTTTTCAGTATACCTAGAACACAGAATTTACGAATTGATTACTGCATTGTAATTCGGCTTCGTTCCTTAACAATTTGCCATTGAAAATGGCGTTCATATTTAAAATGACGGTTCGCTATTTTGCACAACCATAAACCACATCAAAATCATGTAAACATAGTAACAAAAATTGAAGATATCAAATGCCTTTAAACTGAATTTCAAACTTAGAAAGAAACATTACATACCGACATCCAAATTCCAAACATTTTGTTTACACGTCCAATGGAAAGGGATAGCAAAGATGCTCTGAAGAAGAATCACTGGGCAAAACTATGTACCCGACCCTATCAGTTTTACGGATGAAAAGGTTACGTGTGTGATAGGTTAAATCCAACCAATTATATTGAAGTATTCGGGTGCAAAATAATGGATGTTATACTGTGTCCCGTTTGATGAGAGCATAAAATAGAATGGTTACGTATGCACTGTATGAACTCAAATATTATCGCAAACAAAATCAGTGAAATAAAACTAAATTCAATAACATCCTTAAACAGTTCATTAACTTCTTTAGAAATAAGTCGTAACATTTGCACCAAAACTACTTCATATGCTAATAAGGCAAAATCTAGTATCTACCACATGAAAACCGTTTATATCAGGACGATCTGCATTAATCTGTTAACATTTCTGTTTTTTGAGGGTTTTTTTTTTCAATCTCTATGTAATGCCTCAACTTGATTTTGTTAACACAAATCACATATTTTGATCAGCGCTTTAAACTTCTATTGCTTGTCTGATTAATAGAAAAGAAAATATATATATAAGAGCTCCAGCCGTAAAACTTGTGAACTATCTTTTGATAAGTATTTACTTTTCATTGGATTTTGTTAGGGTCGTGGGCATTTTAGTAATAAGAAAATTTGAATTTCTTGTTGAAAGTTTTGTTTTGGTCAATTTTCTTGAAAATTTTCTTGAAACCCATATAAATCATACTTTTGAAATCTTGTACACTTGTCTTTAAATTACATTCTGGTACTTATAGAAAGTGTAAATGTTGAGCTCTGCTGAACCCGGGGCTAGATGGCGTGAAGCTACCGTCCATGAACATACTCAATCAAACCGAGCCTGCAATATTTTATCTATGTCGCGTTGGGCGACCTGCGGTTTTCGACATGTTTATTCTGTTATGTTAATAACTTATTTTCCACATGAAATATTCATGGATACATTGTTTTTATTTTAAATATTTATGTTTATCAAACAATTTAAGCTTCCATTGTTCTTTGTCTGTCCGACGACAAAATTTGCCCATTTCTGAAGATGGGAACGATTTTAAAATATTTTATTTTATGCTTTTATGAAAAATATTTAAAATTAATTTTATACTAGTTAATGAAATAATGTATTCTACCAGTTAAATATTTTTATATAACATCACTGACACTGTGAAAATATGAAATATATTATCTCTCCCCCACCCCCCACCTCACATTGTGTATGAATTTTAGATTATTTGCTTAAAACAGGATGAATGTTGTGGTCGAACTTTGCTCTTTATAGTATATTTCTCGATTCATTTTCTTTACTTAATGAGAATTTATAACGTTATGCAGCAAAAAATAAAATAAAATGGAACCTTTATACTGTGTGCGTCTTTTAAACGTCACAATACGTATGACGTCATGCCTGTTTACGCGCAAATGCTTCCCGCACTGAAATTGAAAATTGTTGCAAAATGCACATCTCAGCGTTTAAAATTTTATAATTTCTCACTTCGAGGTGAGATCTATTCAATATTCACTCAAAACAAACACATATACTCTATTTATAAGTAGAATATTAAAAAGTGTAATTGATATTTTTCACTGGCATGGAAGTACGCCTAAAAGCGAGTGAATATGGATTATAAATAATTGGAAATTCAATGCATGCAAAATATACTTTACGAAAGGTATAAATGAATATATACCAAATTAAAATATCAAGAAATTGTTTTAAAAAAATTACAGACACTATCATACAAGTCTGCCTTACAGATTGAGGATTCGAAACTGAAACATGCATATCTTGAAGTTATATATATTTGTCAGGATACTGGTTATATGACTCAGGGGAGTGCCTACGCCTTTAGTATATTGAACAATGGTTTGGGTCCAATCACTAAGGTGATTATGTCTTAGACTAGCTGACAAACGATGTAGAATGTCCTTTGTTAAAACGTAAAGCTGGTGAGACCAAATATCTCAGATATAGAATTTTCCTCTGGCTACCTTACCTAAATGATTCGTGTACCAATGATTCGTAAATGATTTTAATTTTGAGCTAGACAATTTCAGGGATCAGGCAAATCAATAAATATTTCAAACTAACAATTTCCATTTAGCTCAAACTCCTATAGGCTGGAGACTCTATACTTGACTGGTCTTTTTGTTGAAGTTCCCGTCAGACAATGTCTTTGAATCAACAACATACGAGTCCTATCGCATAGATGCTCGGCCTCTGTCCTCTCAAACTCTATAAGATTGCCCTGACTCCTGGATGGTCAGCGCCTATATGCTATCATATGTAGCATTCAACTACCATATAGGTATTATCCCCGATGCCTTGGCTGTACTTCGCCAATAATGCTGAACCGTCTATAAGCTGGAACTCTCCTACTAACTCAGTATATTACCAAACTCTGGGTCTCTGTATCAGCTTCCCGATGCTCAGCCTATATATGCTATCGTCTATAGCATTCAATTACCTTTAACGTAAAACTCCTATGCGCTGGCCCTATAGCTCGAAACCTTATCGAAATTCTGCTACTCTTCTTTAATCTAAGAACTTCCAAATTCTTCTTTTTAATAATTTATCCGCCCTGAAAGGGTAACTGCAATAGTCTCCTTCTCAAGGTACTGGGATAAATTATTAGTTGAATCCTCGATGTGTCTTCTTCGACCGCTGGATACCGAATGCCTTCTCCGTCATCCATCTACCTATTTATACCCCAGCAGACGTGCTATTTTTAGAACTAGTTTCTGATTGGTCCAAATTTTAACATAACGTTTCACAACGAGCACTTGCTCTATCAAATATCTGGTTCCCTTTAACTTTTGTATATGACATAATGTGCGGAGCTGGGACCCAGCCATATACATAATGAACCCAAATCAGCCACAAATAACCCAAATTCTATTATTAACAGCAATTCAACAATAATTTTATCAATGACAACCTGAAAAGGGAGTCAAGCACTATCTGTGCTTATGAGTTACGTTATCAATGTATTAAATTTACAAATTATTCTGACAATATTTCTCAAGCAATGTTTAACTCAGCTGAGATTTCTGTTCTGAAAGTGCAGATCTGTTCTCGTATTGTGTCGATCTTAGTTTAGCCTAGAACCCAATGTTCGATCAAAACCGCAGTTGATCAAAAGTCTAATTCCTTATAACATAATTAAAAGTTGTGGCACTGTTGATAAACACTCAGTTGTAAGGAATTTCAAAAAAAAAGATTAAATATAATCATGACTTTGCAAAACGATATTAAAACCGACATCAAGGTAAATTAATCCGTTGACGAGGGTCTAGTTATACATTTTATTGTTAGAGACCCTCATACTGGAAAAAAGTGACTGTAGTTTGGTATTTCTTTCCCGTTCTCTGAGATTAAACATTCTTTTTTGAAAAGCATAATATCCGATAATGATTTAAGAAAACGTTTGCTTGAAAGGAAATTTTAAAGAAATAGTTTTTCTTTTCTTGCTTTTATCATAATGCGCATGATGAGTCATAAAGTTATTATGACAAAACCTTGATCTTCAATTGTGTCTTCGATTCATAATATTAAATCAAATTTACTCATCTTTTTTTTTCCAAATACGGTTCTTACTGGTTTTTATGAAGAAACAAAATGTTAAGTTGAAACATAACATCAATAAGAAACACTGCTAAGAACCGCATTGTGACGGTCAGTACCAAAACAACGACAGAGGTGTTACAACTATTTTCAAAACTGATGTACTTAGTAAATGTATGCCCTTTTGCTGTTTACCGACAGACACATTGCTGTGAAAAAGATAAAAGTCAAAACTAGTACTAGAAACTTTTGCATCAAATAATAATTAAAATCAAGCTAAGTGTATTTAGGTGTTAATACAAATAAAACTTTCTACGTATGAGCGTAGGTACACACTTACATTTTTTCAAAACTGTCGATAATTTTCAGTTCCAAATATAGTTAATGATCGAGAGATATAGAATCGAAAAAAATGGAAAAATTAATATGTTAAAACTTTTATAAACCTCTAGTCAAATATTGAAAGACGTGGCGTATTGTTGACGTCACTTATGCGGAAAAAGCTGTATAACGTCAGTAAAACAATGATTTTGTGGAATAAATGATATTCGCAAAGTACTTTTCAGGTTTTATATAGTCATGTGGAAAATAATACCCCAACCCCCGCACTCATAAATACATACACGTAACATGCTATAAATTGTGTAATGTTTAATGCTTGCAGATGAGACGCATTATGCGAAGATCTGACCTCAGATCAGCGTTTTCTGAACCTGCAATATCACTTGCTTATGGTTTCCAAATATAAATATATATGCTTAAATATAACTCTATTGACAATGCAGATTTTGAATACTACGAAAGTATTTATATCTGAAACATATTCATAAAATGATTAGAACTATCGTCAGTTATATTGTTATTATTTTTAAACATAAGAAAAATAGAAAATAATAAGAAAATACGGGTATTTTCAAAGTTTTGAAACTCGTACTCTTTAGAATAATATATCGTAATGGGCTGATGTATTTTCAGTAAAATATCAACAACTACAAAATATTTGAAATTATGTCAGGGTATCCATATTTTTCATAAACTTTTGATTGGAAGAAAATTTACGGTTCCTTGTTTGCTACATACACGAATGTTTGTTGATAGTCTTGCTATTTTATTTTACGAAAGTTTGCGACAGGCATGTAATGTTTATAACAACGTTGCATGTTGCTGTTCCGTTTTGTTCTCAAGTCTGCATATCTATGCCGAACAGTGAGCGCAGTAATGGCATAGTATAATGGTAGGTTTATAGTGCCCTCCATATACAGCTCATACTGACATCTAATTTATTTGAAAAGAGATAAACTTATTATGTAAAGAAATATTTATTTAGTGTTTTCATAATTTGTTTTAGGCCTAAGAGTGTAAGTTTAAGAAAATAGAAAGAAAAAGGAATCCAAACAAACAACAACAAAAAATAAATAAAGAGATCAACGATCAGAATTTTTTCGTATATACTACATAATTTAGTTACGTAACGGCAGTAAGTTAACTGTACCAGTATAATTGACTTTTTCAAAAGCAGTACTGTTCCCCACAAGTACTGGCATCTTCGCGACATGAATATGGAAGCGGGGAGGAGGTGTTGTTGTGGCTGCAGCCCAAACGACATATTGTACTTTATAATATCATCATTGAGGACATTCGCATCACAAGAAATTAATATCATGAACTTTCGATTGATAGTACTGCATACTATCTTCTCAATTAGTATATAGTAAATATAAACAGGAACTTTTAAGGGAAGAGGTGAGGTGGGGGAGGGGTTATTTTTATTTTATTTTTATTTTTTTAGTGGGGTGGGGTGAGGTGGGGGTGTTGTTTCTCACATGTGATCGTAGTTTGACATCAGAGTGGCTTTCCAGTACGGTATTTATACAGAACATTTGACTGCATTTGCTATGTTTTACTCCAAGATCCTAGATTTTTATCGGAGCAAACAACTGCCCAAAGTGTAGCAGGTAACATCAATTTAAATCGCATGTCTGAAAAAGATATCAAACTTTCGACACGTAATTTGAATGTGTTTAGCTTTTATCACCTGAGTTTACCTCAATATATTTTCAATAGTAACGACAATCTGCTTCTAGATCTGACACTCGTGTGTACCTAAGTTAAAAATCGTGTTTAATATTCGGTAAATTGAGAAAATGAAATAAGAATAATTATGGTATGTTTATATCAGTGCATCTTTTTCTTGTAGCATTTCAAGCACCTTAAAACAGAAATGTTAAAATTGATTTGTAGTTATAAGCGCGTGATGAACTATGTACTAAAGATTGTAATCAATTGGTTTCGTACACGCAAACCTATGTTTTACAACGAAATATTTTATAAAAAAAATAAAAGGTCTGGCTATTGACACCTTAGTGCTGATTGAAAAAAAAAAGAATAATATTCTTCAGGTACGCGTACCCGTACATATATCAATTAGCATTTTTATATTGATTTTAAACATAAATACACGTGAGCCGTATTGACTCTGCAAATTGATTATATCCGGCAATGGTGTACTGCCTAAAAATACCATCATAATCGTCTGCATAACATAATTTTAATGAAAGCGTTCCTTATGGAAACTTTGTCTATATATACAAGGCTAAATAATGTTTGACGCAACTTGAAAATGACGCATAATTTCGTTTCGATGGTCAGGTTGAAGATCGGCATATGCGATTGACAATTTTAAAGATAACATAATATATGTTAATTATAATAATAAGTGTTATCATTTTATATATATATATTACGAAATGCTTGGTACGGTTTACATTGAAAAATGACCTTTCAAGAACACTACTGAGACTAAAATGTCAAAAAGTAACATCCTTTTAAATGATGAAAATTATTATTATAATGAAATGTATTATGTAATTTCTTAAATTGTCAATCCTATATGTCGATATTGGTGGCTCTCCTTCACTTAGATCGGTGGCTCTTCTTCACTTTCCTCTTATATATATATAAGAAAGAAGGGTAGGAGATCCACCAAGATCCACAAGCAGTGAAACAGTTTGAGGTCTTTTATACTTGTTATTGTTTAATATAGGAATAAACAGCGTGTGTGTCTCCATATACAAATCCCATGATCACGACTAACCGTTGTGCAACCGTTGTGCACTGTATTGGTCAAATCTTCTTAATGGCGTTGTGTATTCAAAATATCATTAAATATTGGTACATGTGTGCATTCACGCAGTGTTGTTTTTGAAGTAAAGTCAACGTATACGTAACAAAAAATATAATTATAGATTGCAGTCATGACTGCTAGACAGCTATGAAATCATGATATGCCAAGTCGTATACAAGGGCTGGTCTATAATTAATGTTATAGAAGCCATGAAAATAAATATAATTTAAAGAAAGCAACGCAATATATTGTTGTTTGCAATATATATATTTTTTTGAAAAAGAAATGCACAAAACGAAATGTAACGATGATCACCGCACGCCAATGACGTCAGAATTTTTTAATTTGTTTTGTTAGTAAGTTATAACAAGTCTCTGCACTACAAAAGGGGCTTTCACCTAAAAGGATAACACTGTAGCTCTCACAGTTAACTGCTGAAGTACGTTATGTTACATCAGTATATTTTCAAAAGAAACAATTATTTTGCCTGCATTGAAATATCGACAATGGTGACATTTGAAGTGTTGTGTATTTTAAACGAAAGAACTATATGACGTGATATTTACTCGTGCAGTCACAACTGAATAACCTTACATCGTGATATGATCTGTATAAATAAACGCGCAATGGACCCACTGACATAACTTCTTGATCAACCCTAATACATACCGTATTTTGAAAATGTATTAAATAGCAAAAATTTCTTAAGGGTGGGATATTCATAAACAAATGAACCCCGAATTTCAGTAATTTCGAATATTGATAACATGCAATATATCGCCGGGTTACAGCAAAAAAAAAATAGTATCTACACATTTTTGGTAAAATGATTTTTTTACATAAATACATGTATTTTGGTCATTTGCACATTGTCACAAATTTTTAGACCTATAGGGAAAGTCGTTTTTGAGATACTGATTTGTGACCAAATCAAGTATTGATTTTCTAGCGATTTTCCAAGATCATAACCTCGTATTTTGATATGCTGCCTACACACTCACATATATATAGTAAAACAAGCCAGCAGTAAGCACGTATTTCAAAATACTATCACTTTGCAGGAACAATTTCTTGTAAACTTAACTCATTTACTAGAGCAAAAACCACGTTTTTAGAAATACTGTTTTTTTTTTTTTGTTGGAACAAAACCGGTTGCCATTGTGCATGCAGTTGGAGCAAAAACAAAGTATTAAAAGATGCAATGCAACATGTCTGTAATATTTTACCAAGCAGTTGGTGCAGAAACCAAGTATTTAGAATTGCAGTTTTTTTGCACTGATAGATTTACATTTAAATTGCTTAAATGTCAGCCCAACCCTTGTATAAACAGATACAACAGTTTTGCTCCAAATATACATAAAACTTTAGCATCAAGTCAGGATACAAAAACAATTATATAGGATTTCAATCTGCAGTATTAAGTTCTCATTTACAGTTTTTGGAAGGTAAATGTTGCATTTTTAATGTGACTGGTTTTGTGCAAACTAGCAAAGGAAAGATCATTATATTTTAAATAAATTTTTACTATACATGATTGTATTCAACATTAATTATTTAGCCAGAGCAACCAGAACAGCCAGAGTTGCCAGAAACCAACCCTAACACTAACCCTAACCCTAACCCTGGCTACTCTGACTGCTCTGGCTAAGTTCATGCACATACTGAAAACAGAGTTTTAAGGTAATAATTATTGAAAATCGAATTACATGTAATATAAATATCTTATTTTATTAGTTTGTTTATATAAAACAAATTGTATTTGTGTTCGATCTAAGGGGGTATACTGGTTTCAGGTTGTCTGTCCGTCCATCCATCTGTCTGTCTGTAGACACAATCTTATGCGCACTATCTCTCCTCGTCCCCTTGACACTGTTTAAAACCTAACAAGTGATCAGTAACAAGAGTAGTTGTGCATGGTGTATGTTAGGTTCTTTCAGATAAAAAAAAATTGCAGAGTTACGGGACTTAGTTTTTTGTTACTTTACTATATACATAGAGTCTGCATATGCAGTTTTTTTTTTTTGCGCGCTAAATCTCCTGAACCCAGGCACACAAGTTAACGGAACTTCACACAAGTGATCAAAAGTAGCCCTAGTTGTGCATGTTAGGCTCTTTCAGAAAAAAATCTTCAGTTATGGGACTTTTTTTGTTAATATACTATATACATACAGTCTACATATGCAATTTTGTGCGTGCTTAATCTCCTGAAACCTTGCACACAATTTAATGAAACTTCACACAAGTGATCAGTACCAACCCTAGTTGTGCAAGGTGCATGTTACTTTCTTTCGTGCGTCAAATTGCAATGTACAGTGTCAGTGCATGCCGGGGGTACATTCATCACCTTCAGTAATAGCTCTAGTTTTATAAAGTATAACATTTAAACAGAACACTCATTATTTAATAAATGTAACATTATTAGTACCTTATAATTTTCATTGGTCTGATTCTTCAAATGAAGGACAACAAATGATGTAATTGAACTAGAAAACAAATATACGCAAAGTCAAAGTCAGTTTGTACCACAGAAGGCTGAAATTCAGCTTTAGAAAATCAGCAACATAATGGTGAAAATGAATCAATAACAGTGAATGATGAAATCATAGAATTTAGAAATGATCTTTGTAAAAAGTTTATTTACCTGAACATACAAATAACAATAGGGATTACAATTAATAATAATAACACAGTGTAATGTAACATTGTGATGGACAGTAACGTTAACAACAATCATAATAGTGTGTGTGAGAAAGCAAAGAAATTATACCTAAAATACAAACAACTAAACAATGATAAAGCTGACGCATAACAACAAAACAAAAAACATAATGATAGACAATTACGTTGCAAAATAGTGCATGTGACAATGAAATAACACCAGAAAATCAAAGCAATAATGATGACGCAGTGCAAAGTAACATAGCGATGGACACTAACGTTGAAGACGGTAAAAATAATGCATGTTACAATGAAATAACACCGGGAAATAAAAGCATGGAGTTCCTGTGAGATTTCTAAGAGTATATAAATTTACCTACAATCTCTACCACAATCAGTTGAAACTGTGGTATAATAGTCGGATGCATGTACGGGGCAGAAAAGAAATCAAGTTATTTCATCGGTAAACCCAGTAAAGAATACTAAACAGATAGATCTCAAATTTCTCGAATCTGGCAACACATATGGAGTGCGACAGCATTCACGCTCCAATCGAGTTAACTAAAAAAAGATTAACGTTCAAAACTAGTGGGACACTGTGATAGCTATGGCCAGACGTGGCAAGCTGTACACTATTGTGCCAGTAAAATATGGATACTCTTAATTTGCCCGCCAGCTTAGCTCAATAGGTACAGCATTGGTGTACGGATCTTGGGGTCTTGAGTTCGATCCCCGGGTGGGGCATATGTTCTCTGTGACGATTTGATAAAAGACATTGTGTCTCAAATCATTTGTTCTCCACCTCAGATTCATATGGGAAAGATGGCGGCTACTTTCAGAGAACAGGTTTGTACTGATACAGAATCCAGGAACACTGGTTAGGTTAACTGCCCATCGTTACATGACTGAAATACTGTTGAAAAACGGTGTTAAACCCAACACAAACAAACACAACTTTCTCAACATCAAGGTCACATATTCGGACAATGGAGTGAAAGTAAACTGGACGAAATTGAAGTGGGTCAGGTTTATTAAAGACAATCCCAGGCTTGTTACTTCAAATATTGTATGACTGATAAGAAATTTTAGATGATACAACTCACAAAAGATTGTCAACTACCAGCCAAAGACCAACCACCGAAGCTGTATATCAATCGCCAAAAAAGAGAAACCTCTTTACAATTTAAAAAAAAAAAATACTAGTGAGTTTCATGATTATTACAAGTCTCTTCAGACAAGCAAATTGACTAATGAAACGCTTGCAGAACCAAACTTTGAGGGAAGCGATTGAGACACAAATCCTAGCATGAACTATTGTTGAAGGAAGAGCAACAAGAAGTTACCCTCTGACTATTTTTGGATGCCATGAATAAAGATTTGAAATATACCAGATATCTCGCATAATATTAACTACTCTATGCTTTCATAATTAGTTTTTATTAAAGTAATGTACTTCAGATACTGTTATGTTTTTCTTCTTTTCTCACAGTTTAATAGACAATCAATTGAGAAAACACGTTGCATACTGTTATAATTTTTGTCTTAAAATCTGCTATAATTCTTATGGCAAAATATCTTATCTGAATATACTATGTTTCTACATGGTTTTCTACCGGGTTCTTTTATGGGTATGGTCAGTGCATAAGCCGCTCAGTTTAATAAACAATGCTCTTGCGCAACAATTTAGTGATTATATAATCAGAATGTGAGAGCAAAACTCCTGAATGTACATCTGCAGTGTTCATGCATGGGAGTATTAAGACTGGAATAAACATAAATGTGCCAGCAAAAAGCCTGTATTTGCAACTGCGATGTTTTTGCATCATTGATTTCTTTTGCATTTTTGAGTAACTGTTTAAGCAAAAACACTGTTTCTCAATATACGTGTTTTTAATCATGTGATTAAGAATATTGAACATCTCAAGACTTTTTTATAGCCATGACAGACCTGATTTATATATATTTGACTAAGACGATTTTCGTCGAGGGAACAAAGGAATATAGATAAGATGCATCGTGTGTGCCGAAAACAGCTTCATATTTTGACATATATATTTTTTCTGGCAACATTATGAATCTTTTTATTTTAAGTATATTCCGAAAGTGAGCATTAAATCATTAACATAATCAAATATATACAGTTTAAGAAAAAAAGTTAATAAGGTTATTTAAGGGAAATATAAATCCAGTGTATGTAATGATTCAGTCTAATGAAACCTGATCACTTAAAGTATTTATTACAATCAAACCTCGTGAAGTAAGTTTAAAACATATTAAAAGCAATGAAAACGATTGTTTATGAAAACAAGCTAAGAAGCAACAGCTCAGTCGGCATACGCAGACAAAATGCTTATTGATTTAATATTTAAAGTCTAGAGTGAAAATAAAGTTTGCTTCAAACTAAAAGTACAAATAAATAAAAAAAATACTTTTTAGCAAATAAGTATTACATGTAATTGTTTATGTTAACAGTATATATGTATTTTTTCTCTCAAACAAGGAAAAAGGTATCTCAGTTCAGTTTTGTTAGCATAGAAAAAAACTTGAACAGATAGTGTTTTAAATAGATAAATGGACTTCCCTGGCAGAAACTGTTTAAGATAGCAGACATCGATTCACTATGATTGTTCATAACTTCGCTCAATGTTCAAAATGTGAGAATGTCAATACAGTTGGCGATTTTCATTTAGGTATCTTCCTCACGTCCCCGCCCCCAATCCCCCTCCCCATTGCCCCCCCCCCCCCCACACCCCCACCACCCATACACACACAAAAAAGAACATAAAACATATCATTATTTTATTACAGTAGTAAATTAGTCAGCTTAAATCAGTGGCCAAATAAATGCAATTATTTCTTTAAAACTTTCTTAAAAATTATTATACTTTGACACTGAATATTAAACATCAAGAATTTATCGCTGTACAAAATTCACGTACATTTTTTTTTTTTTTTTTTGCTTTTTTTTGACTTAATATTTCTCGATATTTACTGATATTTTACTAATTTTAACTTCTACCTCTTTCATATAATCGTTTAAAAGAAGAAAGTCTCATTACGCTATTAGTTATACTAAGCTTGATTTATAAACATCACGTATACTTAAACATGATTTGTGGCCTCACTTAATGTTTGAGATGTACATAAATGTTTTGACGATAACTATCAAATCTACAAGTCAAATCTGCTCAGAGTCTTTCCCTTATCAGATACAAACATGTTTTTAGATTACCTAGTGTCATAATCATTTTTAATTTCCAATGCAAATCACAATTTTCCGCTGTCAGGTCTGACCATACAATAACATTTTTTACATTTCTTTTTGCTGATTGTTAACAATTCAATTACATTGTTTTGATAAGACAAGAATATATGTCCAGATATCTCATTAAGGGGACGTTCTATGTATTTGACTATAAATATCTACGGTTTATTTTTCATCTTTTTCTTTTTTGCATTTCTTTTGATTCATACTGGATTTGAAGCATTATCAGTGAGAAAATAAAAGGACCTCGTAAAAATAATGCTTTGAACATGTCTGTTTCTTGCTCTCGTTATTTAGAACTTTACCTCTGCCCTTTGGACACTGATTCTTTCTCATACTGCCCCTTCTGTTATGGCCATGTTCAAATAAGGTTGTGCATCTGAGCAACGTTGAATCTATTCTTCAAACAAATGCATGAGGAGTTGAACACACAAAATTTATTAATTTATTCAATATGGCAAATGTTGTGAAATTAAAAATGGCCATAATATTAGACAAAATATCCTCTGAAAAAAATGTTGTGTTAACGGTCACTTTCACACCAAGGTCATTCATCTGGTAAACTTTCAAAAAATGTCGTTACAATAATGTATTAATATTGAGACACGCAATATTTTCTCTATATTCCATATAGCAAAACTATCTCAAATGCGGTAGAACTAGTCACAGGAAAAGTTATTCATGCTCGTTTCCTTAATGGTCGTTTTCATAACAAGTCTGGTCATCTGTGAAAGTTTGAAGCAAATTCAGCTAATGGAACGAGCTGAAGTAGACATGCAAGTTTTGGGGACGTACTTACGGATGTACGGAAGAACGAACTTACACACGCACGGACAGTAGCGCAGCACCAATGCTGTATGTCCCAAAATAAATCACTTAAATGACACTTAATGTTTCTGTCATGATAAAGGAAAATCTCCCGAAGCCGATAATTACAACTCATTTTTAGGCACGATATCATCCTCTGAATTGTTGATTTCGTGAGTAGATTTATCTTCGATATTGTCGTCATATATATACGATATATTTAAAACTGTCACAATTGCTGTATAACAGTTGTTGGCCGTGTGGGCATTTACCTTAGAGCATTTCGTTTTGAAGGGATATGATTGTGGTCTGACTTTATTATTTTGAAAATCACATTTGAGTTTTTTTTACGTTCGCACCGTGTTGGGAAGCGAATGTTGGTGGAAAGTTGTGTCCTTCGAGAAACATGGTACGTTGACAGTCTTTGTTGAAATATATATGTGATAGCTGACACATAGGAGAATGTTTACGTGCATATTTATCGTATAGTTTTGTGAAAACATAGAGAAAGAGGGCGAATTCTGTAAGTTCTTCGTATATGCAAATTAGCTGAAAATGAATTTCGTTATTATTTCGCCCGCATTGACTGTAAACATGCATTGAATGTACACTATTAAACCTATGTTAGACCTAACACTAACCTTTAGTCAGTATATTGTGCGCTCAATACCTGCGAACATCAAATTGGGGCGATTTAGTGTTGACGGGAAAATGTATTGAAATGACTAGAATCAGAATTCTGTGCCTTTCCAGTAATATTTTCCCTACCTTTGACGATAGTTATTAAATAGTATAGGCATCAACATCTCTCCTGATATCAGTTTCTGCAGTTTTCAGCCTCTGATTAGCTATGGAAATTTGAGACTTCCTTTTTTATAGATAAAAATATATCTAAGCTATATTTAGACTAAGTTTGCGGAGCTGGGATCCCAGCCATCCACATAATGAACCCAAATCAGCCACAAATGACCCAAATTCTATTATTAACTGCAATTCAACAATAATTTTATCAATGACAACCTGAATAGGGAGTCAAGCACTATCTGTGCTTATGAGTTACGTTATCAATGTATTAAATTTACAAATTATTCTGACCATAGCCCCCTCCTCAAGAAAATACTTCCAGTTTTTCAATCACTTAAGGAATAATTTGTGTACAAAACAAAATCTCCTTTTCCTTTTACTATTTCTCGATTTTTACAAATCATGTATTACTGCTATTATTAACATACATTCACTAATATACTGATTAAATCAGTATCAAAGATCAAACATCTCTAAAAGACTCAACATAATGTACACAATTTCAAGAATATCATACAACGATCATCTCCTGACCTTTTTTATTTAATATCATCATGAATGATATTCATTTGTTTCTCTGATCGTAAGAGTACATGCCATCTTTTCTGTTGACATAATAATTGTTATCACCAAAACCTCCTTTTAATTGATAGCTCCTGTCAGACACACATATACACCCTTTACCGAGATCATTTCTCATGCCATTCTGTCTCCATGACTTCTTATGTTCAGATTCGATTGGACTATGGTCTTTATAACCCCTATCAACTCGTCTGTTAATATCTCTATCTATGCCCTTTCTGTTAGGCCAACTTGTTCCTCTGTTCATATACTTAATAGATGACCTCTCATGATATCGGTTCAATCCTCTATCATTACAATTGTGCGACTCTGGTATGTCATCAGATTGTCTCCAGTTTCTTTCTGTTCTATCATGATGCCTATATTCTTGCAAACCATGTCTACCGTTACTACTCTTTGATGCCAGGTCAGTCTTTACTTTCTGGCATACATCACATGACCGGCAAAACCTTGTTACTTCATTTTTGATGCCTGGCCAGTGAAAACTCGTTCGTATTTCATCAACTGTCTCTTTAGCTGATAAGTGTCCCGTAACTTGTGACTTATGAGCTAATGTCATAACACTTCTTCTGAACTGTGTTGGGTCTACTATTTGTTTAACAACTCTGCCCTTCTTCTTCTCGAAGATTCTATATAAAACGTTTTCCCTCACTTCATAATGAAACCTGAAACCTCTTTTTGTTTTCAGTTTCGCCTTATCTTTAGCACAAGTCCAAAGTTTCTTTAATGTCCCATCATCTTTCTGAGCAATTTTCATTTGCTCAACATCAAACGTTTGCTCTTTGACTTTGCAAACCTCAGATGATTTCGTAGTTACTATATTTATTGCATGCTGGGTTTCCGTCATCCCAGTTGCAGCAACATCTTCGCCGTATGAAAACTGTCTTTCATCTCGGGTTTTCCAGTTTATGTCTGGCCTATCTGAAACTCCTTTTTTATTTCCGATTATCAAATCGCATGCCAACGTCGGCAAAACCATTGCCTCAACTTCACCAATAAAATATGGTGTATCAACCTGTATCTTTGCTGCAGTTACTGTCTTTGATCGTCCATCAATCGCAACCATAAGGTACTTCCTATCTAACAGTTGGTCTTCTGAAACAAAGTCTGTCCTAACAGCTGCCAATTCACACCCTGTATCTCTCAAAACCTGAACTTCTTTATCACCTATATATCCTTTCTTCAATACCAAGTTCCTTTCACTGGTTGTTGAGTCAATAGTACAGACGTTTGCTATGACCGAAACGGATTGTCCATTTGCTAAGGAAAGCCGTCCATCTTCTATGTTTTCTTTTACATTTTTGTCATCCAATGACACAGCTATGCATGAAGCCGAGACTTTCCTGTCATCATACTGTCTGTCTCTGTCTTTATGCTCCTGATCTTTCTTTCGCCAGTCTTTGGGTGTAGAATCTTGTCTGCCATGCTTATCTATCTGTCTCACCTCGTAGGATTCCCTACTGGCCAATGCAGACCCGCTTATCTTCCTCTTATTTTGGTCTCGGCACTCCCGAGCTATATGACCCTCCTTATTACATAAGTAGCATACGGGCTTTTTAAAAGGTAACCTTTCTCTTTGTTGGGGCTGTGATGAAGGTGTCATACTTGGACGTTGTGGTGGTCTATTGGATGAGGAATCATTTTTCAAAACCCTGTTTGAGGTTATAGTACCACAATGTGCTTCAATGTATTGTTCTGCCAACTGTGTGATCTCAGCTCTCGATTTTGCAACTCTTTCCTTTAAGAACAAAGCAAGGTCTTTGGAACAGGTTTGGATGAACTGTTCTCTGATCATAAGGTATTTCAGTATTTCAAACGTATTATCAACTTCTGCCATTTCTGTCCATCGACTAAAATACCTGTCCAGCCTTGCCATAAACTGAAAAACAGTTTCACCACGCTCTGGCTTGCATTCCCTGAATTTCAATCTAAAACCTTCTTCTGTTAACTGATAACGTTTCAAAACAGCTTTCTTCAATGCCGTATAGTCATTGGCTTGGGCTTGGTCTGGAGGCATGCTTGTGTATACGTCCAGTCATTTTCCTGTAAGTAATGAGCTGATACTTACAGCCCATGTCTCTTCTTTCCATCCCTGGCTTTTTGCAAACCGTTCAAATCGTTCGAGGTATGCATCCATATCATCTTTACTTTCCTCGAACTTAAGGAGTCTTGGCCGTAATGTTTTACTGCTCAAGTGCTCAGCACCTTTATCAGCTCCTAAAGCTCCGGCTTCAGCCTTTAGTTTTAACATTTCAAACTTCTGCGCTTTCAAAACTCGTTCTTCCTCTTTCAAAGCTCGTTCCTTTTCCAAACGTTCCAACTCAAATAACCTTTTCTTCTCAGCTTCCTGAGCCTCAAACCTACGCTTGTCTTCATTATAACGCCGCTTTTCCTCATCCCGTCTCTGTCTCTCGTCTTCCCGTCTCATCATACGTTCCTCACGTTCAGTATACTCCTTCTCTTTTCAATCAACATAATCACTCAGCTCAGAGCCTGAAAAGCCCATTCGTTCACCCATCGAAACCCACTTATCATAATCCATCCTGAACACTTAAGCTTGAAATATCTCTGAAACTCAACTGTATATAGCTGCAGCTGAGGCTACCTCCAGACACAGCGCCTTCTGGTGTACCAACTGAACGTCAAAACCACTAGTCTCTGTACCTACTTGGATATAGATCCCGGACGAGCCCCCAAATTGTCAGGTAACTGGTTATATGACCCAGGGAAGTGCCTACGCCTTTAGTATCTTGAACAATGGTTTGGGTCCAATCACTAAGGTGATTATGTCTTAGACTAGATGACAAACGATGTAGAATGTCCTTTGTTTAAACGTAAAGCTGGTGAGATCAAATATCTCAGATATAGAATTTTCCTCTGGCTACCTTGCCTAAATGATTCGTGTACCAATGATTTGTAACTGATTTTAATTTTGAGCTAGACAATTTCAGGGATTAGGCAAATCAATAAATATTTCAAACTAACAATTTCCATTTAGCTCAAACTCCTATAGGCTGGAGACTCTATACTTGACTGGTCTTTTTGTTAAAGTTCCCGTCAGACAATGTCTTTGAATCAACAACATACGAGTCCTATCGCATAGATGCTCGGCCTCTGTCCTCTCAAACTCTATAAGATTGCCCTGACTCCTGGATGCTCAGCGCCTATATGCTATCATATGTAGCATTCAACTACCATATAGGTATTATCCCCGATGCCTTGGCTGTACTTCGCCAATAATGCTGAACCGTCTATAAGCTGGAACTCTCCCACTAACTCAGTAGATTACCAAACTCTGGGTCTCTGTCTCAGCTTCCCGATGCTCAGCCTATATATGCTATCGCATATAGCATTCAATTACATTTAAGGTAAAACTCCTATGCGCTGGCCCTATAGCTCGAAATCGAAATTCTGCTACTCTTCTTTAGTCTAAGAACTTCCAAATTCTTCTTTTTAATAATTTATCCGCCCTGACAGGGTAACTGCAATAGTCTCTTTCTCAAGGTACTGGGATAAATTATTAGTTGAATCCCCGATGTGTCTTCTTCGACCGCTGGATACCGAATGCCTTCTCCGTCATCCATCTACCAATTTATACCCCAGCAGACGTGCTATTTTTAGAACTAGTTTCTGATTGGTCCAAATTTTAACATAACGTTTCACAACAAGCACTTGCTCTATCAATATCTGGTTCCCTTTAACTTTTGTATATGACATAATGTGCGGAGCTGGGACCCAGCCATCCACATAATGAACCCAAATCAGCCACAAATGACCCAAATTCTATTATTAACTGCAATTCAACAATAATTTTATCAATGACAACCTGAAAAGGGAGTCAAGCACTATCTGTGCTTATGAGTTACGTTATCAATGTATTAAATTTACAAATTATTTTGACAATATTTCTCAAGCAATGTTTAACTCAGCTGAGATTTCTGTTCTGAAAGTGCAGATCTGTTCTCGTATTGTGTCAATCTTAGTTTAGCCTAGAACCCAATGTTCGATCAAAATCGCAGTTAATCAAAAGTCTAATTCCTTATAACATAATTAAAAGTTGTGGCACTGTTGATAAACACTCAGTTGTAAGGAATTTCAAAAAAAAAAAGATTAAATATAATCATGACTTTGCAAAACGATATTAAAACCGACATCAAGGTAAATTAAACCGTTGACGAGGGTCTAGTTATACATTTTATTGTTAGAGACCCTCATACTGGAAAAAGTGTCTGTAGTTTGGTATTTCTTTCCCGTTCTCTGAGATTAAACATTCTTTTTTGAAAGCATAATATCCGATAATGATTTAAGAAAACGTATGCTTGAAAGGAAATTTTAAAGAAATAGTTTTTCTTTTCTTGCTTTTATCATAATGCGCATGATGAGTCATAAAGTTATTATGACAAAACCTTGATCTTCAATAGTGTCTTCGA
This sequence comes from Mercenaria mercenaria, assembly GCF_021730395.1. NCBI lineage: Eukaryota > Metazoa > Mollusca > Bivalvia > Venerida > Veneridae > Mercenaria > Mercenaria mercenaria. The sequence goes on along the minus strand of NC_069368.1, from coordinate 63,444,494 downwards.
TTCATAATATTAAATCCAATTTACTCATCATTTTTTTTTTTCCAAATACGGTTCTTACTGGTTTTTATGAAGAAACAAAATGTTACGTTGAAACATAACATAAATAAGAAACACTGCTAAGAACCGCATTGTGACGGTCAGTACCAAAACAACGACAGAGGTGTTACAACTATTTTCAAAACTGATGTACTTAGTAAATGTATGCCCTTTTGCTCTTTACCGACAGACACAGTTTAAAATCAAAACGTTATCTCATTCCAAGAAATTGCTTTATTCCATAACAACATTGCTGTGAAAAAGATAAAAATCAAGACTAGTACTAGAAACTTTTGCATTAAATAATAATTAAAATCAAGCTAAGAGTATTTAGGTGTTAATGCAAATAAAGTTTTCTACTTATGAGCGTAAGTACACACTTATATTTTTTTCAAATCTGTCGGTAATTTTCAGTTCCAAATATTTTTTAATGATCGGGATATAGAATCGAAAAAATGGAAAATTAATATGTTAAACTTTTTAAAAACCTCTGTCAAAAATTAAAGATGTGGGTTTTGTGAGTCATTAGGGAAAAAAGCGTTTAAAGTCATTAAAAAATGATTTTGTGGAATAAATGATATTGCAAAGATAACTTTTGGTTGTTATAGTCTGTGAAAAATATACCCCCCCCCGCAACAAAAATCTCACGAAAATATAAAAATTGTTAATGTTTAAGCTTGAGATGAGAGTGTAAACTCCCCGGATTTTTTTTTGAAAATCCAATTTTCGCAAACTAGTCCCTTTTATCTTTGACTTTTTGTGATCTTTTAAACCCCTAACAAATTTTGGGGTTATAAGAAATATTGGCCTTTTTTAAATATTCAAAAAAACTTTGGGGCGCTTCAAAGTTGGGCCCTAGGGGGAGTTTTTTTTTCCCCCACGGGTTTTCGCATCCCTTGGGGGTTAATCGGAGGTTTCTCCCATTAAAGAATTGCGGGAAAAATACCCCATTGGGTTTTAAAAAATTTCTAAAATTTTATTTATCGTGGTAGTATTTCTTATATTTAATGTGTTTTGTTTCTATATTAGACATGAAAATAAGCGTTCAAAAAATCTTGGAGGTTTCCTCCCCCTGTGATAGGGAACCCCGGGGAGGTTCCCTGCGGGAAAATTTCTTGTTTTAAAAAGGGGGTTATTCTTTTTTTAAAAATGGGTTTATTCCCCTTTATTTTTATTTTGTTATAGAATCTGTTTTGGTAGTTTACGCAACAATTTTACTTAAAACTTTTTTTTAAAATAAAAAAATAACAAAAACAACAATTAACGTAAAAATAATAGAAATATAAAAAAATAATAATAAAAAAAAACAATAAAATAATATAACAAAAATTTAAATGTTTATTTTCGTGTAAAAAGAGATTTCTAAATTTAAATGTAGGCTAGCTATTTTTTAGAGGTAATAATAGTTAACGGCCCCGAAATACCCTGCGGGGGGGTTTTTTACAGTTTCCCAGGAATTACCCGTGCGTTTTTTTCTTGCCCCTGTATGGTAAAATTTTGGATTTGATTAGTGGTTTTTTTGTCAGATTGTTTCTAGCTTTTGTAAAAAATTTGTGACCGCATTTTTTTTAAGAATTTGGGGTTTTTTTGGCAGTCAGTTTAATTTTCGGTTTTAAGTTGAATTTGTTTCTTAGGCCTGCTGTTTTTTTTTTTTTTGTTTTTTCCCTTTTTTAAAAATAGTTTAGTTTTGTTTCTATTTTTCTATTTTAATGTTTTTTTTTTTACCGTAATTGTCGTTAATAAAAAACTTTGAGTTTTTTTAGTTAGTTTACATGTTCTTTAAAAAAATTTTCCCAGCCTAAATTAAAATTGTGAAAATAATACGACCATAAACTTTAATCATTAAATGTTTTCATGAGAAATAATTTATTTTTCGGTTTTATTATTCTTTGCGACTTTTGTTTTTGTACAAATGTGCGGAAGTTAACCCTTTTGTGCTTTTTTACCAGTTAAATAGCAATACTGAATTGCATTTTTAAACGATAAAAAAATTAAAAAACGGGGAATTCCCGGAACACCCTTGAATTCAAATCAATAAAAATCAAAATGAAAAAATTGTTAAATTAAAGAAAAAAAAATTTTTTCAAAAAAATATTTTTTCTTTTGATATTTTTTTTTTCGGGCCCCCCTTTTAAGTAAAACGGAAAAAATATAATTTTATTTTTCAAATTTATTTGCCCTTTTCCGTTTTGGGTTAGAGAGGTAAATGCGCAAAAAAATGATTGCTGTTTTTTTTGTAAAATTTTTTTAATCCCTTTTTCAATTATTTATAAAGTAACGACGGCAAAATATTGTAAATAGGTCAGTGCTCCAGAGTGGTGCCTGTAAATTTACGGCGGAAGCAAAGGCTAACCTTTTGATCGAATACTGACCAAAATCGGAGGGCTAAATAAAAGGGGAAGCAGCTAATCTACAAAGAAAAATCCAATTAATCAGTAGATGCATTTTAGGGAAATTTCCCGTTGGGCACCCTTTAAATGTTTTTCTTGAAACGCGATCTCGATGTACGATGATTAAAAACCGCGAAATAACGAAATCGAAACGAAAACGGACAACACGATGTTAAATAGGGATACTCGTTAAGAAAACGTATAATCGATAGTACGATGAGAAAAGTGTTAAAATGTCGTGTGCGTTTTTACCATTCACTGTGCTTTTTTCGTTATTATGTATCTTATTTGGGGTTTTCACATCGTCTTCGCGTTTCATTTCGTACTGTTGTGTTAACACCCATCGTACTGTGCATATTCCCTTATGGCATCATCCCCTTTCCCGGTCCCAGCGCATGTCAAAATTAAAGATAAGAATTTATGTTTTTTAGAAAAAACAGCTCCCCCCCTCAAGTAGGGCGAATGCAGATTAAACCCCGGGTCCTCTGTTAAAAACATGCTTTTTTGATGATTCCTAGTCTTTGGGCCATTTTACCCAAAACACATAACTTATATTCTTTTGTATTGGCAACTAAATAGACATTTAAGGTGAATTTAAGGAGGCGAACCCCTTTAAAAAGGGTTTTAAAAATTAGTTTGACTGCTTTCTCTTCCTGAAAAAATCATGAATAAATTTTGTTTAAAGGATTTAAACTTATATTTTTGGTTGTTAACCGTTTACTTTTTATTTTGACATGTGAAACTAAAATGAAATGCATTTTTTTCTGAAAAAAACCCCCGCGTTATCTTAAAATGAAAATATGGCCATGCAACTCAAAAAAAAATATTCTTCGAATATTTGCATTTCCGTTTTTCAGCGTGTTTATGGTTTTAGGGAAATTTCAACATCGATAATTTCATTTTTACAAAACTTGTTTTCGCTTGAATTTTATTTTAGTGTAAAAAAAAGCCTCATTTTGTCCCGAAACATTCATCACATATTTGTAAAAAATATTCTGTTAGCACAAAAAAAATGTTGTCATGTTACAATAGAATTTCTTTTGTTGTTTTTAATTTGTACAACATAAAAAACCCATAGCGTGACCTGCAGAATGTTTGCAAAAAAACTATTTGGTTTTTACTAAAAAAGTATACAACCGTGAACAAGCAACAGAATCTTTTTAAATTTTAAACGTAAAAATCGTGACCAATTTCCCCAGAACTCTGCGGGGGGAAATTCTCCTATGCACAAGGCCACGGAAGGGTAGATGTGATGACGTGACAGTAGTGGTATAACGCGACAACGAGGATGTATGCGACAGTACGATGATGATAACGCGACAGTGCGTGGTGAAAAACGCGAACAGTATGATGGGAAAACGCATGTACGATGATGATAGCGTATTCGTGTGAGATTGTGATAACGCGAAGTACGTGATGATGACGCGACAATACGAGATGAAATGCAAATTGCGTGGTGATACGTGACTACGTGGTGATAAGCGATAGTACGATGATATAAGCGAAAATATGATGTGGTAACGCGACTACGATGGTGAAAACGTAAGTACGGAAATTAAAATTGGAAATCACGAACTGGTAACAAAAACGCGATATACATTTACAGGGTTTGGAAAACGGATGTACGATCGTATATGATGATCGCTTTTTTTCTATGTGTTGTGTTTTTTTGTTTAGTAGTTTGGTGTTTCGTTTTCTTTCTTCGTACAACGAGTATGGGTTTTTAGTGAAAACATTAAAAGGGAGGGCCCCAAAACGGAATTTTTAAATTTTAACGTTTTAATGTCCCTTTTTTGGTAGTAATTTTGTTTCGAAAGTGTTTTTTTTTTTTTTTTTTTTTCAAAAAAAACCAGGGCTGTGTCGGTATTGTTGTGCCCTTACTTTTTAAAATTATTTTAAAAAAAAAAAAAAAAAAGGATTTATGATAATATTGTATGTTCAGAAAAATCTTATTGACAGTATTTGGAATATCGCCAAAATGTTATCGAATTATGTTTATATTTTTTTAATTTTTGAAAAATTATTTTGAATTAAAAAATTTTTAAGCGAGAGAAAGAAGAAACCCATATTTTTGTTGGAGAGAATTTTGAAAAAAAATTTGCCCCAGGTTCTATGTTACGTTCGTTACAAAACGAATTTTTGTCAGCAAAAAAAAAAAAAAAAACGAGAAAGTCAACGCCGCGAACAACGTATTATTTTAAAAATTAAAATGGGCCCGGTATCAAAGAGGAAAATTTTTTCTATTGATTTAATATAACTTTTTTTTATTTCAAATAATTTATTTTTTTTTTCAATACAGTCGTAACTTAGTTTCTTGAAAGGAATATGACCCGGAAATTTAAATCCCAAAATCTTTTATTTCTCTTTAGATAATTTCTTTCATTGCGCAAAACTGTGGATATTACGAATGAGCTTTTCCCTTACCTATGACATCGACCCACCCCGACTGTGTACACCGACCAATATACGACGTAAAAAATATAACCCCGGGCAAATAGAAATTTCGTTTTCTAAATCCTGTTTATTTACAAACCTCAGTTTATTTTTTCAACGTATCAAAATTTTTAAAAAACATACAAAAATAAAGTTTAATTTTTATTACCCCGAAACAAAAAAAAATATTGATATATTTTAACCTTAAAATCTGGACACGGTGTTTTCTGCCTTTTGTGCCCATTGTAGATCACGATCAGCCTGAACCAGTCGTTTGATAAAGATTCACTGTTCGAAATTCTCGGCTTTCCCCTTGTAACAGTGAATAGTACCGCCCAATTAAAATTGGGAAAGTTTTTATGCTTTTTAGCATATAAGGGTAAAAAAGGGTCATTTCAACATTTTGGAGATTAAAATTTGAGTTGACCTCCTTTGAAATTGTTACTCTTTTTATGAAAAATATTTTCACGGAGTACAAAGGAGGGAGAGTGGGTGGGGGGGTAGGCGAGAAAAAAAATCATTACATCGAGTTCCTGAAAAAATGCCTACAGTTGTTTGCTTTGCTTATGCATTCACATTTAAAAAACAGAAACTGATTTTTTTCGGTCAGCTATGTTTTGATGATTTTGTGAAAAAATTTTCTGCAAACTGTTCTCCTTAATAGGGAAAATTTATTTTTAATAATTCATGATAAAAAGTGGTAAAAAAATAAAAAAAACGGAACATTACTATTTTACTATTTAAAAAATTATTTATCCCCAAAGGTTTGACCCCGAAAGAAATTCCAGTGTGAAAAAGATGTATTTTGCGAACCCCTTTAAAATTAATATTTACAGCTGTCTCATCAAATTTGTTGAGAAAAAAAATTTAAAACGTTTGGTTTAAAACGCATAAAACACAGCTTGACCTTTATTATACCCCCCCTTTCATTTCCAAAAAGTTAAAAGGGTCCTTATTCCCCATCAGATAAAAGGGAAAAGAAAAGTCAATACGGCTGAGAAATAGTAAATGCCCCTCTTAAAACTTGTGATTGTTTCAACAAAAAAGAATATTTTTTTTTGACAGAAAATTTTCGAATGAGCTTGTTTATTGTCTGGGTTTTATGTTGTCGGTAAGTAAATTTATATAGAAGAATGCGGAAATTATAAATTTAAAATAAACATTAAATATTATGTAATTTTTACCCAGAAAATTTTGAAATATTTGAGCGAAATGTGTTGGTGTCCCAAGACAAATTACATTTAGAATGGTCAGAATGCAAATTTGGGGGAAAATATTAAAAATTAATTTATTAAATCAAAATCCCCGGAGTAATATTTTGTTGCTCATGTTATTTGGTTTTAAATTTTAATCCAGCTTTCTTAAGGAAAAAAAAAAAGGAAAGAAAAAAAAACGTTATAGTTTTTAAAAAAAATACTGCGGTCAGTTTTTTAAAGATATAAAAATGTGTCAAAGTTTTTTGTTTTTAAAAAATTTTTTGGATCCTTGCTTATTTTTCAAAAGTCCGCTGTTATAGAAGTGCTTATTGTGAACTATTAAAAAGGGAGGGTCGTTTTTTAAATTTTCCCCGAAAAAAATGTTAATTTAATGGTTTTCGGTTTTTTCGTTTTCATTTCTTTCCCCTTGAATTAAAAAAAAGAATTTTAAAATTTAAATTAAAAGGAGTTATAACAAACTTTCAAGTGTAAAATCTGATTCGTTGAAAAATATATAAAAATTTTCCCGTTTTTTTTACACAGACCACCAAAAATATCTGAAAAAATTGTTTCGTAAATTTACTTTCATAAGGGGACGTTAATTTGTCTAACGGGTTGGGTGTGCTTTTATTATTTTTATTATTATTTTTCCCCATCTAAATTCCCTAAAAGACCAAGTACAACTCGCGATTTACTATGCAAGTTATTTTCCTCTTAGAAGCTTGCCCCAGGTATTTGTTCGTATGAGATAATTTTGAAACAAATCAAAATTTATCATTTTCAAAAAAAATGTATAATATGGCAAAGAAATATACAAAAAATGAAAAATAAAAGAACAGACGGTATAGAGTGTCGTGGGTAGCAAGTTTTGTGAAAAAAATTTTTACAAACATTATTGTATTTTTTTTTATTTGAAATTTCTAATTACAACGGGTGACTTTAATTCGGATTAAACCTTATGTTTTTAAAAAAAGAAAGATTTCGTTTTACTTCCAAGGACCAAATTGAAATTTTGAAGAGTATGAATTTTAAAAAATTTTGTGGAATTTCCCAAAGTATTTCAGTGAAAATCTGCAAAAGCAAAAAAGATTTGAATTTCGGCTCCAGGTATTAAAAATAAAGAAAATATAAAAAATAAAATGAACAAGGGCCCGCCCCAAACGGGATTTAAAATGATTTGTAATAAAAAAATATGCCCCGCTTGTACTGTGTGCAAGACTTGCGGTTCGGACAAATTTGTGGCGTTATTTGCAAGGAAAAACGTATTCTTCCAAAAATCGAAGTCAGACGCCTGTGAGTGTCGGGAAAAACACATTTTTTAATTCCTTTGATAGTATATCATTCGGTATTATCGTTTTTACTGTAGGGTTCGACCCCCGGGCCCCTCATACCAAGAGTGAAATGGACCCGTAGTTCCCCTTTTTGGGGCTCGGGTTAAAGGGAAACTGGCCCCATCTCCCATACCCTTTGGGGGGTGGATTTAATCAGGAAAGAGGTTTCGAAGTGATTAATGTAAGTTGTAGAACTTGATACAATTGACAAAAAAAAATGTTTAAAAAAAATCTATCACGCGTGTAATAAAATAAAAAATAAAAAAATAAAAAAAAAAAAAAAAAAAAAAAAAACTTTTAAAAACTGAAAAAAAAAATAAGTACGTCGAATTTCAAACATATTTTTATTCTTTTCATATTTTCAAGGGTGTTAGCAAAAATATTGCTCTGTGTCAAAAATATGGAAAAAGTTTTGTTAAGAAACAAACAAAAAATTCCTTTTATGTAAACTTAATTAGTAAAAGTCTAAAACACTTTAAAAACCCAATTTATCATGTCTAACAAGTAATTAAAATGTATATTTAGCTATCTAACACCAGTCCCAAATTTCTGGGTCCCCATCAGGTATAAATCCCAGCGTCACACTTTTTGACCCTTAAATTGGATTAGTGCGAGAGAATACGGCTCTGATTTAAAGGGCTTTATCGGTTTTTTAGTTCTTAACCGTTTGTTGTGTTTATTTATTTTGAGAAATTTTTAAAAAGAAAACAGAAAGGAGAAACGGGTTTTAAAAAAAGTACAGAACAGCTTGTAAAATATTTTCTTTAACATTTAAGTTTATCGTCTGTTGTGTTTTTTTAAAAACGTCAAAAGTGTTGCGTTCGATATTTAATATTCGGCCCAACTTGGTGTGTCCGTAGTTTTACGCAAATAAATTTTAGTTAAAGTCAAAAATCATAAAAAAATATTGAAAGGAAACCCCTACTCGTCGTTCGTATTTGGGCCCCCCTGGGTAAATCGGGAAAAATTTCGGTTCGAAATTAGCGAGAACTTTTTTAATTTTAATTTTTGCTGTTTATTGATTTATGTTTAAATTACAAAGGGGGCCCCGGAAAAAATTTAAATCCAGGGGTTCACGATTTAAAAAGTGTTTTTTGTTAATATTTTCGACGCCCCGAATCATAATATAGCTTTTTTTTGGGGAAAAAATATGTTTTAAAAAAACCAAGTAAGAGTCAAAACTATTGCCCGAGACCTTAGACAAAAAAAAGATTCAATTTTAAGTTAAAATATGACCCTCAATACACAAATATGCACGACGATTTTTGCAAGGGCATGCTTTAATCTATTTGGTTTAAATGTAGTACATAACGGGTGCTTGTAGCAAAAAATCTACCCCAATATTTTTGCGAAAAATAAATTTTCTATAATTTCTCATTTCCCTAAAAAATGAGCACTTGAATATGCATACTACAAATACCAAAAAATATTTGTGAAGAAGGGAGTTAACCGTTGAGCTTTGAAATAAAGCAGAAATTTTACAAATAAAATTTTTATTTTCACAAAAAATGAGAAATGAAAATTTGAAAAACATTCCCAAAATGTTTTGGGGGTTTCTTTAATATATTTTTAAAATTCTATTTTTTTGCCGCCGCACATGTTTTTGTTTTTCGTTATTGCTTTAAAAGAATAAATTTTTAAAAAACACAGAAAATACATGAATTTACATGTATATGTTTTTTAAAGATAAAAGATTCTTTCAAAATGGTAGATTCAATAAAAATAGAATCATAGCAATTATCGTACTTCGTGTAATTAAAAGTTTTTTGCTGTTTTAAAAATTTCACGTTTTGTTTTTTTTTGTTCTTTTTTCCTCTTCAAGTAAATCTTTCTTCAGGTTTTGAAATACATAACCCTTAAAAGGGTTTTTTAATTAAAAAAGAGAAAAAAATAAGATTTGCGCAAATCACCCCGAGTAAACTTTTTATCAGTCTTATGTTTGACACTGAAGTCTGCGAAATTTTATAATTCTATTGCATGTGCGTGGTGGGGGTTTTCCCTTGAACCACTTTTTTTCCTTTAAACACTACATTTTTATAATTTTGGTAACGGGGGTTTTCGCGGCTTCAAGTCATTTTTTTTTAAGTTAAGTGAAGTATTTGCCGTTTTAAAATGTTAAAAATTACTTTGAATTTTAAAATAGTCAATGCTCAAATCACATATTTTAAGTGAAAACTTAAATTCCTTTAATTTTGTTTGGGTTTATAAAAATAATAACCCCTTGGTGCGTTGTGGCGGCATTGTAACGCAACAAGTCGTGGCGTTTTTTAGGTATTTATTCATTTTTTCGGCGGGGTTAATTAGAGAAACCACAAAAAAAAATAAACAAACTCATTTTGGTTACGTAATTCTTCGTTGTTTTTTTTGGGGACATGGACATTCATACTTTACGACTTACTCACAGGTTTCTTCGGTGTTACATCAGATGACTGTGTGTTGGTGTGTGTGTTGTTGTGTTTGTTTAATTTTTTTTTTATTATCTTTTTTGTTTTCTTTTTGACAAAATTTATCAAAATTTTTGCATTCGAACAGTGAGTAAAAGATTTTAAATTTATGAAAAATGTGATAAATTTTGGTTTGTCGGGTTCCTAAAGGGTGATGCGGGACGGGAAGGCACGTCTACAAATTTGGTGTAAACAAAGGTAAAATAATTTCGGACACAGATGCGTTTCAAAAGGGGCAAAAACTTTAAAAATTTTGGTAAATCCTAAAGTGGGTACGGTGGTCTAGAGTGAATAATTGAAAAAAAACAAAGTCTCAAAGCGGCTCAAGAAATCAAATTTAGCTAAAAAAAAATTAATGTCTTTATATGTAACAAGAAACTATTCACTTCAAAAGAATTCGCGAGAACGTTATCGTATTCACTTTTTTTTCTTTTATTTTTTTATTTTATCAACAATTAAAAAGTTTTGTATATAATTTTCTCCGCTTGAAAAGACATCTAAACCCTAGGGGTTTGGGGTTCATGTCACTAATTTACTGTTTTAAGTAATAACCGGAAATCTTACGAAATTATGAATTGAAAGTAAAAAATAGGTCACTTGGGAATAAAACCCTAATTTTTTTTGAGAATGTCCCCTAATTAGAGGGTCATAAAAATTTTTGAAAATAAAGATTATTTGATGGACAAATTAAAAAAAACGCAATCGGATTAATAGTATGAGCCGCCATGGGGGGAAAACCAAAATCCAACGGCCTGCGCATCCGTGTGGGCTAGAGCCTGCTGGGCGGGAAAAAACCCCTTGTTTTTTTTTCATTGTACGGCTTCATATCACGTGGCGAAACTGTAATAAACCTTTTCGCGATATCTGTTTTTAAAATCTATCAAATTTTTAATTTACTTTGTGTACTTTGGAACTTTAGGATATTTACATTTATCACATCCGGCAGTCTGATATTCGGCCTATTCAGTCAGTTCTTTTTGGGAAACACCCCTTTTATTGTTAATGGTACTGTCCGAAATTTAAAGATGGAGAAGTCATTTTAGAAATTTTGCAGGGCAAGGGTAAAAACAAAAATAATGTGTGTAGAAAACCCCCCCCGTACCCCCCTCTCTATTAAAAATAACCGCTGCATTCACCTCCGAACTACTTTTATATTTTAAATAAAACTTTCGAATTCAAAGAATCAAAAGAAATAAAAAAAAAAACAATTTAAATTTATTAATATTTTTTGAAAACGGAAGAATTTATCCCGATTAGAGTATAATTGGATACAAAATCAAAAAACTGGACTTGTTAAATTTAACATTTCGTTTTTGCTTCCTTTAAATTATATTGCAAATATCATGTAAACTTTTAACATAGGTGGGAGTTTTGTGAGATATGTTAGGAAAATGAAATAAAAACTTCAGAATTACTTTTTAATTTTTTTCTTAACCAATTTGTAGAGTCAAATTACTGCAAAAAATAGTTTTTAATCCAAAAAACATCAATGGTAAAAGCATTTAAATATCCAGGGGTGGTTTTGCAAAAGGTATTTTTCTTTTTCTTGTGGGGGAATTTCTTTTAAAAAATTCTTTCTGATCGAAAAGATTTAAAACAATATACTCTAATGCTTTTTTTTATTTGCGGGGCAAGTCTTTTTTTCCCCACAAGATGCGCATGCGTGAAAAAAGTCTCCCGTTGCTAGGGCAATAGCTCTCGTACAAAATTTATACTTTCTTACCGTAAACTCGATTCTTTGACTCGCTATTTGTAAAAATTTGAAAAAAATTCAAGGCATTAGTAGGGCTCAAAATTTGGGCAAATTCAAAACAGAAACTATCGGTGCTAGCTCTACTTGCAAACGTAAGAGATGAAGTATCTAATACATGGTACATATTTATATAAAATGTACAGAACACCCCTATTTGCAAAATTTAAAAAAACGATACTTTTTTATTTATTCTTTATTTTCTTTCAGATCTCTATGTCATGGAAAATCTTCAGCCACTTGGAAATGTCCAAATACCCAACTGCTACCAAGATGATAACACGGCGTAAAGGAAGAAGGGTTAGTTTACTTTTAAATTAAAAAATTTTTTTGGGTTGACATTTTATTGATCAGGGTAAATGCTACAGAACACCCCATATTAGCATATCCCAAGACTATATTTTTTTTTAGTTAGAACTTATGTATTTGCCTTTTTAAAAAAATTAATCAGAAACAGACACCCTTTCCGACAAATTTTCATGTGATTAAAGGTGGTTAACCAAAAACCCGGGAAATGATATCAGTGTTACAGTGAAGTAGTCCAAAATGTTTCCATTTATGGATGAAATCTGGTATAATGATGTACGAGGAGGTGACATTAATTTTTTTGGTTATGTTTATTCTTATGTATTGAGAATAATCGAGACCATTTTTTTGTAAATTTTTGGAATAAGTTTTTTCTTTGCGAAAAAAGCTACCCACGCGTAAAATGCTAAACGGTGTTTTTTATGGGGGCATTTTTTGGGGTGTGTTTTCAGAAAAGATTATTTTTCTTATATTCAAAAAACAGTCAATATTTTTTTTATTTTTATAAGAAAACCCCTGTTTTTACTAAATGACCAATTGGTTTTAATCATTGAAATGCTCTAAAGTGGAAAAAAGGTTTGAATGTTTTTTTATTGATATGAAAAAAATACGGAAAAGAAAGGGTAAATGCCTATATTTTTAAGGGGGGAAAAAATTTAAATTGTTTAGATGTGGCTTTTAAAAGGCAGTTTGGCCCGTTTTTATAAAATGACAATTTTTGTGAAATTTTCAGAGAAAAAAAAGAAAACTAAAAAAATTTCAAAAACCTGTTTTGGGTTTTTTTTTTTTTTAAAAAAAAAGCAAATTTATTTAAAAATATTGGTATGTTTTAGGTGTCAGGGGTGGTTTGGGTATCTTTTCATAACAGTGTGTGATTTGGGCACTTTATGGTAAACGATAAAATATGGCAAAAATAAGCTCAAACAAGGGAAAAAGGGTCAAAAATGATGTCGCGACAGCTTTTTTTTTCCCGGAAAAATTTTGGGGGCTAGCTACTTAGAAAAACCATAAAAACCCTTTAAAAATTATTGTATCAACTGAAACTGGTATTTTTTTTTATGCATTTAGGTTCCGGTACAATTTTAAATGAAAAAAAAACATTTTTTTAGTATGAAAAAAATTTCTTTAAGGACGGTTACACCAAAAGAAAATGATACTCAGTGTTTCATATGAAAATGTCCAAAAAGTATTCCATGCTATGGTGAAATCTGGTTATGGTGTACAGGGGTGACAGTTAATTTTTTTGGCTTTGTTTTTGCTTTAAATATTGAGAATAGATCTAGACCATTTCATTGAAAAAATTGGGAAAAGTTTTTTTTCTTTGCGAAAAAAAGTTACCTACGCGTAACTGCTAAAGGCGTTTTCATGGGGGGGTTTTTAGAGGGCGATGTTTTTAGAAAAGTTATTTTTTTTATTTCAAAAATAAAATGTCAAAAATTTTTCTATTTTTTTATAAGAAAACTGTATACAATGACCATATATGGTTTTCATATATTGAATTGCTCTAAGTGTGAAAAAGATTTGAAGTTTTGTTTTTATATGAAATAAATAAGGAATTGAATTGGTAGAATGTAACCTAAATGCACGTTTTCTTAAAATGTCGTCAGATGACGTACTAATTATATGCACTACTTCCGCTCTAGACTTCCCTAGTACTCAAAATTGTATTTTAATGACGTTTTTTACACTTGCATCAATGCAGACTTGTGGCATTTGCGTGTTTTCAGCCAAATGTCCCCATAATTTGTAAATTTTCCAAAGAACTGATGCCATGGTGAAGTTATTTCTATTTCCTATTCGCCACGTTATACTGACTTTTGGAATATTAATGCCAGTATCTTTCTAAAGTTTATCTACCGAAAGAATATGATCATTTAGAAACTTGAGTGATAATTTAGAGCAATAGAATGACGTCCTCTCTTCCGACTGTGCAGAGAAAAAAGTTCTCGCCGACAGGTTTGCCTTGTTAGCTTCCGGCGGATATTTTCAAATCCATCACCATGTGCGTTACCGCAAAGCTCGGTTCTCGAAAAGGCCTGCTCTTAAAGTTCTGTACAACGCATGCATTTATACTTCATCTGTGTTACATTAATTAACACATTCTCTTTCTGATGTTGCCACGTTTTCAGTTTCTGTAATTATCTTGCTGATAATGTTTCAGAAGTGTAGATTTTGAAATAATGAACGATTAGACAGTCTGTTTGTGCGACAATTTCATACATCTGTTAAGATCAGTTTTTGCGTAAATTTTATAAAGAAATTACCGATTTAATGAATCGAAACTATAAGCGATTAGTATTGATAAATAATGAATTGTGATTGTTTCAGGTATGTCTGCTTCACTACGATTGACAAAACTTGCACATTTACTTCTGATGAAATCACGACTTCAAGATGTAAGCTAAAAAAGAAGATGGTAATTTCCGGCCATAAGTGTCAAATCTTAAAATTAGGGTAAGTCTTAATTTTTATTGCTATGCTTAATTTTTTTCGCGTCATTACCAACTTTTAATAACATCTCTAAACCGATAATGAGGGCCAGGTCTACCTATCATAAAAATCAATAAAACCAATAATCCATCAGCGCTACTGGACGGATTCGTTGATTTCCGTACTAATTGTTGTTGTTGTAGTAACACGGGGGGAAAATCGATAATGAACTGCTTTTGTCATTATCTGATGCAGTTACAGTCGGGCGGTTTGCTAAACGATATACTTGAATGAAGTTTTAATAATATTAAAGTGAAAATCGGAACAAGTCGAAAATTTATATAATACTTTATTAATTGTCATATAAAAGTTATATTTAAGAATATGAATATGTTATCTAAAATATTTAGAAATCGTTACATTTTATGTATCGAACACATAAATTTACTTTCTTTTTAATACATGAAACATCATGCTAACATATATCTGTGTACAGAAAAGAATTATTTACGCACAAAAAAACTGTCTGTAAATAAAATAAATATTCAAAAATATGAATATGTTATTAAAATATTTAGAATGCGTATATACTTCCTCTATACGCGCTTTCTTTCACATATTATGAACATTAGAATATGAGCTTTTGTTTCTAAAATATTTTCAAAATTCTAAATCAGTAACGCTTTTCGACTTTCATCGTAAAAGGTAGTAAAAACAACAAATTCTCATGTATTTCCGTAACATAAAGTATGTCAGTAATTAATTATCATAAGAAATATAGCAGTTTTTTTTCAAGATATATAAAAGTATATTTTTGTTGTCGAACGATCTGGAGGCCAGTCGCTTTAAAGAAAAAGAAGTATAGAAATAAGACTTACACTTTTATAAGGAAATACTTAACCCTTACCATGCTGGACACGATTGGTTCTTCCTTTGCGATTAGTGTAGATCATGATCAGCCTGCACATCCGTGCAGACTGATCATGATATGCACAGTCTGCCATTCAGCCAGTAACTTTTTGGTATGCACCCCGTTTCATAATTAATAGTACTCTCCAAATTGAAAGATAGACAATTTCATAATTGTAATTTAGCATGGTAAGGATTAAGTTTCTTATATCGTGCTTAAATAGAAATATCATATTTTGCGTGACTTGAATAAGTACTGCTGACAAATACCAAAGAGATATAAAAATAAAATACTTCTTTGCAAATCTACCATAGTATACTTTAACTATAAATATATTGTTACAGGAAAAATCAACATTAAATAACAATAACTTCAGCAATATCTCAGTTTTAGAAAAGCAGACTTAACTAAGTAATAACTTAAGTTTTTTCGTGAAATTTGGGCCAGGATCTTTACTCAGTAAATATTTACGGAACAACTCTATTAACGATGTGAATTCTAAATTTGTACTGATTCTTCGTACTGTCATACGATTCAAGAAATAGGGTAAAATCATAAAAACAAAATTCCTTAAAGAAAGGGAAAAGACTATATAAAGACAGAAGAAAGTGAAATAAATATATTACAACGCAAAAACCATAAAACCATAAAAAAGTACCTGTCACTTGTAGTAAGTGGGGTAACACTTATTTTTTATGACCCGGCATGAAACAACACTGACCGGATATTGTTTACCCCTAGGCAATATCGTAATACACAATAAAAGTCAAAGGGTAATTTTAAAATATTTGTTACAATTAAATTATTTTATGCTTAATGTGATCATGTGCATTCTTGGGACTAAAACAAATAATAGATATCGCAATTTTTTAAATAAATGATTAGAGAATGTACCAAAAACATGCATTAATTTAAGAATACAGAATAATATATACAAAGGAGGTTTGGAAAGAAGCAGACTTATCAGTTCATCAAGGCTATCTTTCAAATTAAAGTTTGGTCATATTATGAATAATAGAAAAAGATTTTTTTTTTGTTTCAAAATTATTACAAAATCCCATATGAAGAAAAAAAGATGAACGCGTTGGTATCGGACCCGGACGGCCGCGGCAATAAAAAAGTCTCCAGATCGTTCGGCAAAAAATGATATAGGTATCTGGAAATTAATCATCGCTATATTCCTTAAGAATGCTTTGAAATTCAATTACTGACAGACTATATTTTACGGAAACACATGAGAATTAGTTGTTTTAAGTATCTTTTTGCGATGAAAATTAAAAGCATTTGTATACTTAATGCGAACTGAACACTAAATCCTCCACAGCGTTACATACAAACTGAGAATGTGTTGAATAAACTAACTTGGAAACTTGGATCGAGGTTTCGGCGTTTCTGAGTTCAACAATAAATTTGTTTTAATTTGTCTAATTAGAATCTCAGTTTTTTTTGTCAATGTGAAGTTGCCTACAATTCATAGGCTTTGAGCTATAAAAAGTCAGACTAGCAGACGACAATATTTTCCGTAACAGCTTCCGAATACTTATGGATAACGGCGGAAAAAGCCGAAATTTTTGAAGAAATGTTCACTGTACACACTAAAATGCAAAAAGGACCAAACAAATCATTATTAAATTTAAAACAAATTACACATAACAAAAATTGAATATTTTTTCTACATTTCTAGGGGTATCGATTTTTTGATTATTTGCGGAGAATATCTCATTTTATCTGTTATATTTGAAAAAGTCAGTTTTTTTTTACCCGTTTCCTACAGAGTCTATATGAACTGAGGTGGGTCTATTTAAAGTCAAAAAGGACCAACCAAATATTAAAATGTTTAAAAAAAAATATTCATAATATCCGGAATAAATTAAACTTTAATTTGTGGGGTATCGAATTTTTGATTTCCAAATAGAACTTTTTCTATTTAAGTTTAAGTATTTTTTTCCTTCTTTGTTTATATAGGCAAATTTATCGATTTTCCGATAGATCGATGTTACTAAAAGTTGGTAATGTGTGGGACATGGAGCAAGTCACGTGACAGGTTTTTTGCGATACTGTACAGATGTTTTTATTCGTAGATGTGTGATACACTAATACTTTATTTGAATGATAAAATATTATATTTTTGTATATATATTTTATCTTTTTTTTTTTTAAAAAAATAAGAAAAAAATTTGGGTCACGTGACACGTTTCGTCCATCTTCGTAACACACAGTAAGTTTCGACCATCTTCAGCTTTCGCTTTCGGATGGCTGTGACCTAGTTCACACGATCCTTTTGTCCACGATTGGAGACGCGCAAATTTCATACTGATTTTAAAACATTTTTCGGAATGACATAACGTGTAAGAAAAATAGAAAAGTTGCTCTTATAATAAATTTACTCATCGATAACGTTTAATTCATAAGGTTGTTTTCATCCAGGCTTTACACTAGTGGATCCAGAGGGGGGCGCACCCGGCGCGCACCCCTTCTAAAATCGCCGGAGCATACGTAATTTGTCTTTTGTTTGGGTACAATTACTGCAAAAAATATACACGTTTCTCGCTCGCTACGCTCACGTATATTATTTGTCTTTAGTTCTGACTGAAAATAAAAAAAAAATGTTTTTTTTCACGCTCGCTTTGCTCGCATGGGTGAAAAATATGCATTTTTCTTGCTCGCTACACTCGAATACGTAATTTGTCTTCTGTTCTGTGTTAGAAATATAAAATATGAGCCGCGCCATGAGAAAACCAACATAGTGCGTTTCCGACCATCATTGATCCAGACCAGCCTGTGCATCTGCAGTCTGGTCAGGATCCATGATGTTCGCTAACAGTTTCTGTTATTCCAATAGGCTTTGAAAGCGAACAGCTTGGATCCTTACCAGACTGTAGGGATGCGCAGGCTGGTCTTGATCCATGCAGGTCGCAAACGCACTAGGTTGGTTTTCTCATGGTGCGGCTCATATGTATTTTTTTGTCTCTGTCGCATAGGTAATTTTATAGTTCTGGTTGAAAAAAATGCATTGTTTTCTCGCTCGCTCTGCTTGCACATATAAAACAGAATTAGTCCTAGGTAAACCCTCCCCATAAAAATCCTCAGAAATCTGTTGACAGTAACCATATCATAAATGACTTGGAATCTAATCATGAAGAAGCCCAAAAACCTCCCACCAACAGAGAACAGTTTTTACCAGCTCTTGCTGCTACGATATTGCTATCAGTTAATGGTATGGCGGAATGCTCTTCCAAGAGCAAGAGACTTCGGTTATGATTAAAATGGGAATGAGAATAAATACTTAAAACATAAATTGATGATACAGCCAGCAGCTGCTCCAGAGCTTTTGCGATGGCAATACAGGAGCATAGACCATGGTATTTGTACTTTTGACTGAACTGATTTAATGTCTGATTTTTACAGTTCACATTCATTCAGGTGTATGTTACTTCTTTTGAAGAATCAACGTTTCTCATTTTTGACATATTTGAATATGCAGAAATGTTTGTTACTTAAACAGAAGTAACAATGTCTTACAAGTAAACTTAAAATGACTAATACAATATCGACTATGTGTGTTCGTGTTCTTGGCATGCATTTTGTACAAATCCTCCATCAAAAGATTTTCAGCATCTCCCCATTTATATGTTTTCAGGCAGTGTCTTATGAAATTTCAACATAATTTATCAAATACATTTTACAATCATAGGAAATGAGGACTGATGTAGCATTTGCGCTGGCAGTGCAGAAGATACAGACAAAGACACGACATTGTGTAAAAATATGCTTAAATGTTTAGCCATCGCGTGTGGCAGTAATACAGATGACTCAAAACATATTATGTCAGATTGTATCAGTCAACATTTGTTTAAATATATGATGTAATTTTTGTAAAAAGAACCAACAAAAAGTGTTCTCATTTTACTAATTTATTTTTCAATCGTGAATGTAAAACACACAGACAAAACAAGACAAACATACATATTTAAATCACCTATCGCCAAAATACTGTTCTACGCTGTTTTATGAAAAGAAAAAAATAATGTATCATTCAGTTAACGAAATGTTGTACAAAGAAGTTGGTGTTCAGCAAGCTTTTGAAAGCAGCTAGCATGTGAGCTCCCCTGATCTTGACTTGATTGGAGTTTCAAAGATTTGGAGTAGCGAATGAAAAGGTACGATTGTCATACATCATGGTTTTAGTTTTTGGCATAAACAGTGACAGCGTGTCTTGTGATCTTAGGTTTCTTACCGGTTTATACACTTCTATCATATCATGGGACTGATTGTGTATAGCCTTAAAAGAGTGGGCCTGTATTTCACTGGCAACGAATGGAACTCCTTCGGAATCGGTGTTATATGATTGTGACGGAGAGTCTTAGTGGTCACGCGAGCTGTCGTGTTCTGGATATGTTGCAACTTTTTAATATAGATATAAGTTACTTACGTATAAAAAGATACCCCATTAAAAAGTTTCCAGATAGCTTCCTACATATGTTCTCGATAGCCTTTTTTCAATCTAAGGATTTTCTACACTTTGCACTGCTATAATTACCTAATAATTTTGTAGTATGAGGTAATTATAGCAGTATAGTATGTAGAAACATGTTTCCTTAAATAACAAATAAATGAAATTAAAATTTTGTTTTTTCCGAGGTGCAGGAGATAAGAAACTGACATGTGTAAAATGTACACAAAACACACATCTTGTTTGCTAGTGACTTAGATTACTTAAATCATATTATGCCAGTTTGTATCAATCAACATTTGTTCAATGTAGGTTGATTATTAATTTAGAATTAATATCATAAAGGTTATTTATTTATATTTAAAAAAAAGATGTAATTGCAGAGCAGTATTCTATCTTTCACTGATGTTATAATATCTCACAAGCTTACAAGTAAACAAACTGTCGAAGACATTGTTACGTATGTTGTATTTTAATCATTTTTACATTTTCTTTTACAAGAAAATGACCTGAGTAAATAAATCAGCATCTTATGTGATTGCTACAAAATTAGTTTTCATTTTCGAATTAACATTTCAGTCTGTTTTAACTACTTTATACATTTTCATCATTTGCAGATTAACTACACCCATTATTTAACTTAGTTTTACTAATGCCGGTATATACCAAATTTTAATCATGTAATAATTCTTTTTCACGTGTTCGTTCTGTCCAAAAGAAACTGTTTGGACATTTAAAAAACAAAACATTTACTTAATATGAATTTTAAAGTATTACACTATAATCTTATGTAAGTGTACGTAGATTTACCCCACCCAATTAGCTGTTTACTTAGCCCTTGATTGTTGGATTAATAGATAATAAATTACTTAAAAGCTGTCATGTAAAATACTGATGATATAGTTTATGAAATTTCTGAACATAATAAAGCACAAAACTTGTAAAATATAATCAAGCAATTAAAAGTGATAGAATTATTAAAGGAAAGTATCTAAAACAGTAATTTTTTCCTATCGTTTTGCATGCAATATCCTCCATATTTTGTAAGAATATATTTCAATTACTTGAAGATAAAATATGCTATGTTTTAACTATTTTGCAACAGAAACTTGTATAGAATTAGGACCATGCCTATAAAATTGAAATATATTGTCAAGTCAATTTGTATAGTATGATTTTTAATTTTCGGCGGCCATATTGGCGGCCATCTTGAATTTGGGCACTTTGCCCACCACTTGGATTCTGGCATCAACTGGTTTTGGAAACTTAAGACTGTCACAAACATTTTGATATATAGTTTGATATGTGCACATTCGTAGACCACCTACCACCATGAAAGTGAACTCGTTTGCGACAGTAGTTGTGAATTGTGAAACATTCTGATCACTTGCTATTTTAAGTAACTTGACCTTGGTGAATTAAAATCATGTTTATTTTTTATCTCGTTACTATGGTAACAAAGATATTTTTTGTAGCAGATCTGATACGCCGGTTTTTTTTTCGGAATTGTAGCAGATCTGCTACATAAATAGAAACTAGGTTTGGGCAGGTTTTTTAACAAAGTAGGTGTCTGAAACTGAATCAAACTTCATTACTGATGAACAAAACTTTAATATTGACTTTGTAAATCAACAATAAAACTTTCTAACAATAAACTAAAGTAAACTACGACTAGAGCGGGGATCAGTTTCTAAAATCCATACTTATATAACAGTTCAGTCTATTCATGCGACTAGAACCATGGTGGCAATTTCCATATTTTGTCTGGAGTGCCAGTGTCAACATGATCCAGATTGTTAGAGTAATGCAACAACCGAATAAGATTTAAGATTGTTTTAGATAGGCATAAGGCGTTTGTAAGTTTTCTAGGATGGCCTCTTTATCACCAGTTAGGAGCCCGATATTCACATGATGTCCGCACAGAACCATGAACAGGTGTGTCAGTGATGTTACAGACTAACTGGGCCAAAGGAATATCATCATCTTTATCTTCTGAACAAGCCTTATCATCACCAGAATTAGCTATCTGACTGCCACCGCGTCGTTTACGTTTCATGTTTACTAATGGTTCATCGTCACTATCAGTATCACTATCACTAGTTGCATTTTTCAGAACTTTAGTCACATCATCATCACTGTCAGATAGATCTTCTATATCACTGCTATTGCCATCAAAGTATTCAGCGAAGTCACGGATCTGTTCGTCTCTTTTCGGCCTTTTAGCCATTATCTGACATCCCTGAAATGTATAAAAAATGAATTAAAAATTATGCAAATATTCGAGAAAATATAGTGCAAAGAAGTCAAAATTAGAGTTAAGGCAGTGGCTAGAGGTCCGGTAACCTAGACAACCCGTACAGGGCAGGCTAGAGGTCCGATAATTAATATGAATATTGAGAATTGTATTACAAAGAGCAGACTTTTTTATCTTAAAAGAACGGGAGATGATTTCAAAAGTTTGTTCACATTTTTTTTCTCGTTGTTTTAAAAATGGTAAGTGACAGGAAACGTAAGTATTTACAATTCTTTACTCCCGGGAAAATACGATCGCAAATTCGACAAATAAATAATAGTAATTTGTACGCCATAATCAGAAGCTTTTATTGTTTTTCTTGTTTTCTTCACGGGACTAATGAGTACTACTCTAATGAATTGAAATGATAAACATATTTTTTTTTTTGTATTTAAGACATGGGTTTTGCTTACGAACTGTAGAATTCGTTTTATTGCTCGAGTAGTAAATAACGGTAACTACCGGAAATCGCTGTTAAAATTTCATATTTTATATGCATCGAACCGGAAAAGCAACGAAAACATACGAAACTCAATTTTTTTAAATCATCTCCCGTTTTTACAGTCTAGCTCTTTGTAAATACCGTTCTCAGAAGTCATATTGATTACCGTACCTCTAGCCTGTCCTGTATGGGTTGTCTAGAGATCCGGTACCGGACCTCTAGACTCCGGGTCTAGAAGTCCGGTTACCTGACCCCTAGCCGTAAACATGACAAAGCGTAATTCATAGAATAAGTTTCAAGTTTTAACTTAATTTGTGTTGAGATAATTCAAACTTCAGATGAAAACAAAATCTGGGTACAAAAATGACAGTAAACATTACAGCCCAGTGTAGCAGATCTGCTACGGTGAAATTCTCATTCAATTTCTGCCATTCTTGTAAATTCCTATATTGAAAATTATTAACTGATGTACAGATATAGTCTTAAATTTTACGAAAATGACAATAACATAAAATTTACCTGTTTAAACTCTGTATTTATACTTGAAAATCAGTTGACCTTTCTAGACCATTTTTAGTACTACAAATGGCGGATATATAACAAAGGGACGTAACCGCGCAATTCCACAACTAAGTGTAAAGGATAGTTTAAACATATTTGCAAAGCATAGTTCTTTAGAAAAAAAAAACAACAACACAATATGAGTTATATATATATATTTAGAAAAAAAAACAACAACACAATATGAGTTATATATATATATATTTTTTTTTGGATCAAATTGGCATTATTTAAAATTGTATGTAGCAGATGTGCTACATTGGGTTAGGTTCTAGAGGGTATTATTTCATCTCAAACAAAGATTTCAGTGGGAGTATGATTCACCTTTAGTGAGATTTCTAGTTAGTACAATTCTTAAATTTGTGTTCCCAGGTCGCACAGATTATACTGAAATCATTGGAGATTAACAGAAACCCAGATGGAAAATTGATATCTAATGTTTCCTCTGCAGGCATAGAGTTCATTTAATGTGGTAACATAATGGTTTATAGGTGTATTTTTTTCTAGATTTGATAGAATATCATCACATAAACTAAAAATACATCTGTTTAATAAGTTCTAGTATTAAACTTGTATATGATAAAAAATTAATCTGAAAACATTAAAAGAAAACAATGATTTTCATATCTGCATTGATCACCAAATAGCAGTCAATTTATATAAATTGTATAAACAAACAATGGTAACTACTCTAATAATAAACAGTATATTGATCGAAAAATGTTTTTTCTACTTTTGAAAGTAAGCAAGCTACTGAATATTGCAAAAGGCTATTTCTTGACATGTGTAAAAATTGTTAAGGCTTCGTTAATTTGAATAAATAAAAGGTTAAATTCACCTAAGTTGGGATTTAATTTTATTTCGTTTCCAATTTGCATTCTAAATGCATTTTGTACATTGTGCTTGTCAGTATTCACTTGTGATAAAGCAATATCAGTTCCCTATTATGTGCCTAAATGAAACAGTTATGAAATAGGACATATGTGAATGCACTATAATTAGTACTGTGTTATCTGACAGTTATCATAATAATTTTAAAAGTAGTTACTGACCAATATGGAATATAATGTATATGATATGAGACAGTTACTAAGCATGGTGCCTGTGAAATTGCATTCTGTGTGTTCAGTATCTTCAGGTCTGTGTTTAGATGTTACATTAAATCAATCACAAATTTTGTGATGATAACACCGGTCAAAATCAGAATATGTTTTAATATTTTAATATCCTTATAGTTTTAAATCTTTTGATTTTGAAAAACAATTGCACAATTTCTTAGAATGATGTCACATTCAAAATGAGCATAATTCTGTTCATTCGCCTATAAAAATGCAACATTTTTTTATTCAACATATTTGTCACATAGTTTTGAAAAAAGAAGGATTTTATAGATTTAAATTTCAGTTCCCTTTCCTTTGAACACATTGTGTTGCTGCAAAAAAAAACTTAGGTTTACCTGATATAAATGATATTGGATTATCACTGAACCTTTTCCGTTCTCTCTGTATAATACAAAATGTAGATCATTGTATTCTAGAAAAAAAAATAATAGTGCATCTTTGTTTTCCAATGCATATATATCAACATTATAAACGATCTTGGGGAATTTTCTAGAAACTGAAGTGAAAAGTTATGTTGGTGATCCTCGACACAAATGAGTGACATATTTAATTTTTGTACTACCTCTAAAAATCTTATATATTTTTTTTCCATTCAAAGAATTCTAGGACACTAGGCCTAATTATACCTAACACAAGCTTAGAATTAAGAGCTATTCTGTTAATTGATACAACTGATAAGTTTCAAAAGCATGTGCATGTATTTATTGATACAATCATTACTACTGAGTTTTACTAGCTGTCATGTTAGTGTACTAGTTTCATTTTTTAAAGGACTGAACATCATTTTGTGACAGGAAAGGCCGTACCGGCGACAGTAACCATCAGAACAAATCAACACCCTTTACAATATTTACAAATTTATTTACAAAAGATGATTATTAACAGTGAATAGATGATATGAAAAGAAAGAAAAAACTGATTATAAGAAAAAAAATAAAGTTCAGTATCTCTAGATACAAAAGTTCTTATAGTTCCATTCTAATCTGACGTGGCACAGTTCTTTAATTTAATTGCGAACTTTAAGTAGCACAAACAATATATGACAACATATCTTCTAGTCCAGTCCCTTTAAACCGTGAATACGTTGATTCCGTATTGGCTCCCTATGGTGGTAGGTGATTGCATCCCTGAGCTGACTTCAGAGGATAACAAAAATCATCGTCTTTGCGGTTTACGGCACAACCATGGGACGAAAGCTCTGCGCTGGGAAAATCACATCCAGGCGAGTGAAGACAAGTGAACCTCGGGCATTGTACTTCCGGGTTATGACATCACCAGGAAAATCGTCTGGCGGAAGAAGCTAAAATATATAACATATGGTAAGCACCATAGCAAAACAAATAAGTCAGGGCATAAAACTGCTCCTTTGGGTACACCATACCTCCGTAGGCTCCCATAAATAATACGTGCTACTTATACAAAATATATATGCTACTAAGTTCATACGTCACGTGATTAAAATACGTCACTAATTACTTCCATTACAAAAATTACTTACTTAAAAGACTAAAGTTAAAGTATGAAAAAGATATGAAAAGTTTATGATGAAACATTATAGATACGGAAATGATAAACTGCAGCTATTATTTACAACTACAAATTAACAAAAATTCAATGTAAATCAAACGTTATATGATAGTTGGCATCCATATAATATCTAATGCCATACAACAAAACGGACATTGTATGTGTATGCAATAGACTGTCACACAATTTCATATTACAATAATATATTACATACATGGTACTAGACTTGCCATATAGAGTTATACATAACAATACAATGCAGTAATGGCGTTCCATAATTAACAAAATGTTTGACATAAGTTTTTGAAACAAAGTACTTTACAATTATCACGATACAAATTTCAGTATAAATCTAACATCTTATATAAACGAAACGTTTAGACTCCTCGTTCTAAATAATTTACAAAAGTCTGAAAAATTTAATAAATTATCCTGACATACCGAAACTAGCCAAAATCACGTGCCGAAAAGTAAATGTTACAGAATTCTGTAGAATGAACAAAAATTTACCAAATAAAAATCGTAATGCAAAAATCATACAAAAATCTAACAAATAAATTTCTTACCTCGATCGAGCATAAATTTCTAGCAAGAAAATAATTCAGACATAGATTCGTCTATAATGTCGGAAGGTGGTGTGCGCAAGGCATATCTAGTCCAGTCTATTTAAAGGATAATGTCCCGCCAAATACTAAATTTCATGGGATTCACGGATAATCCGTGTGCTATGACTATTGTCATTTTCACGGGATTCACGATATAGCCGGGAAATCTGACTACTTTGGCGCGGATTGAAATTGACAATTTGAGGCCCATTATAGTGGTTTTGGGGATAAAAACATAAATTACTGAAGTTTATAAAATATCAACTTTCTTATTACTGAACCGAATTGAATAAAATTTACATGGAAATTTAAGTTATGAAATACAGAAAAACATGAGAGGTATTTCATGCGTGAAATCTGACATTTACCTCAATAACTCAAAAATTTACAAAAAGATGATGCAATACCTGCATTTACACTACAGATAAAATAAGGCCCGTATGTCAATTTGTGACACATTTCTTTTGTGTAATAAAACACACTGGAACATCTAGCAAATCCATGGATTGCGCTAGAAATGTCCCAATATGATATATACCATAAAAACAATAAAATAATGTCTTTACATTTTAACCGTACCTTATAACTATTATTATAAAAGTATATTGTTTCTTTCCATATACTAATATGTAAGAATATTACTATAGATCTTTATAGTTAGATAGATTGTAATTTGTCCTCTGAAAAAATACAGTTCCTATTTTTTATTTGAAATATCCTTAAATCTAAGGAAAAACTGCATAGTTTTGTCAGTTCAATTTTGATTTTTTGCAGTTTTAACAAGAGTGTTCCTTTTGAAGTTTTGTCGATTTTCAAACATCTTTTATGTTTCTTATGAACGACATCAGACTGCAAATTCAATCTCACTGATATATAAAAAATATCAATATTTTCTTTCTGTAGAAATACGTAAGGAATATAAATATTATAATATAAACAGTATTTTGTTATTTTTATTTCATCAAACTGTCTGATTTATAATTTTGTGATTCAATAAAAATGCTACATTATGTTGTTAAAATGTTAACTCTTGAAACAAAACCCCAGGTGTTTAACACAATTTGATCAATACAACATATCAATGCATTATATCCATGCAGACAGGGTATATACTATACACAATACTAAAATAATCCTCACATAAGTTATTCATATTACGATAAATTTGATCAGAGGCTGAACATTCATATTGATGGTAAAATTCTAACGGCCCAAGAGTATTCTTACAGATGAAAGTTTATGTATGAACGCAATGAAAGCAATACATGGTCATTTCACTTATGACTTTTATTTATTTCTTTTTATAACTTCCAGTAATATGACAAAACACGTATTTTACATTTCATTTAAGTTGCTTGACTTGGGAAAAGCATAATTAAATGTGTCAAGATTTTTACAATGACAATATATACAGAATGTGTCATACAAGCGTGTGCATAAGAAATATAAAGACCATTAGTCTATTATTCGACAAGAATGATTTTGTGCAAAAAGTGGATAAGGACTTTTAACCCATTTTTGCAAAAACTATTTCAGTGACAGATTCAGCTAAGTACGATACTTTCTAATTCCTTCTTCATACAGTCTTTGATAAATGTCAAATAACAAATCATAAATATACAGCCTTCAATGTATATTGATGTAGTTATTCCTTGTCTGTATAAACTTTCAATAAATGAATCCGTTTTTAGCTTCTCCTGAAACGTTTGAAATTGGAGTTAACCCGTTACTGCGCCAACGTGACAAAATGTTGAGTGTCTAAACTGGAAATAAGAAATATTGTAAAGAGTCTCAATAAAATCTTGTTGCTCGTTCAGCCTTGTACTCAAATTACTTCTAATTCAAGGCATCATGGTTCCTACACTTTCGTGTATATCCAAGAATAAAAGAAGATTCTGAAAAACCTAGACATACCCGGAGTTTGAACCAGTCCAAACACCCTGATTATAGAACAAACTTTCTTCAAAACCATAGTCTGTATACATATTGTAGTGCCCGCGGGCCTATCTCTGAGAGTCACCTCAGAGCCCTCCAAGCCTACAACAGCAATCTACTTTTAAAGATTGCTAAGGGGTTTCAGGGTATTTTTATTAAGTAGGGAGGGCAGCAGGTTATAGGTATCGAAAACAGCCTGGTAGCGGCCAAACTTGACAAATGACCAACAAAGTCTATTACTAAAATTAAGTAAAAGCTCCAATCCTTTCGGTTTAATTCAATTTTATTTGGTAAAAGGGCCTTAACAATTTTTAAGGCAAGGAATCAGGCCGAAAAATGTACTAACAATTCCCGTTCAAAGTCAAATCAACGCCATGCAGATCTTGAATTAATAATAATACAACAGTGTGAAATTAGATACCGTAATACAAGTTTCAACTACAAAGAGTTACAGATGATGTCCAAATATAGACACCATTACAAGATACAACTTTAAAGAATTGGGCATTTTTCCAACAATTCACTTTTGAAATAATAGATGCAATGCCCGTAAAATGACATAAAATTACACTATAGACCTGATAGGCATAGACATAGGAATTTACTATCAAATATTTTAAGAAGTTAGAAGTATTAGAGAATAAAACGTATACTATTACTTTTAAAAAATGTGAGATTACTGCAAATAACATGGAGAATTTCAAAAATACTTGACGGATCTGACCTGCACCGATGAAAAAAAAATACTTTAAAGTTCTTAAATCAGCTTTATAATAAAGTTCCTCAATACAAAAAAATGTTACACAAATATACATTATTACATATTAAACCTGAATTTCTTCTTCTGTCTATTCCGTCTGTGAACATCGGCTGACTTTAATATTGTCATCTAGGCTGCAGGTAGTATTCATGGTCAGTATTCGTCCATCTTGTAGATGTATTTGTTCTGTTCTTGTTATCGTAAAGTTCTTTTGTTCAAAGTTGATGTTTATATTTGCATGTTTCTGGATATCCCTTCGTTGATGGGCGGCCAGACGAGCCATGGATTGCGCCAAGAAATCCGAAGGTGCGTCCTTGAATAGCAGTCTTAGATCTATGGATTTCCTGGCTGCACCTTCATCCTTCTTGGCGGGAAGTCAGGGCTCCTCTGGACGTCCACCCCTGAGATTATATGAATGGTATCTGGCTTTGGAATAGGATAGTGAACAGCCTGGTGTATTTGTTGGTCTAGTGAAATGGTCAAAGTTGCTGGTGATCGTGGTTCTGCTGGTGGAGTGTCTTCTGTAGATGGCGATGATGTGTCTGGTTCATTGGTAGTTGGTATGTTGGTTGGAAAATCTTGCGAAGTGATATTTACGTCTGGCAGTGGTGATGGTGTCTTATATCGAACTGGCATGAAGAGTTGTGAGTTTGGAAAGGTCCAGTCTAGACTGAGATCATTTAGGGTGTGACTGGTAGGTGTGTTGTAATTTAGAATTGGTGTGGAGACTGTATCTTGGATAGGTGTATGTGGTAATTCAGGTGACTTCTGAGGTGTTAGCGCTTGTTCAGATCAAAATGCTTCCAGAGTGTCAGGAACAGATGTGTCGTCAATGATAGAAGTAGGCTGTGCAAAGGATTAATCTGGAAGAGAAGTATATTGAGTAGATGAAATATTGTTGACTGGAAGCTAAACTGTGGATGTAATTGCATTTGTAAAGGTAGGAGTCTCACACTCTCTTTTATAAAGGGGTCAGAGCCCTGTTAGCCTACAGCAGCAATCTACTTTTCAAAAATTGCAAAGGGGTTTCAGAGTATTTTTATTAAGCAAGGAGGGCAACTTGTTATAGGTAGCGTAAATAGCATGGTAGCGGCTAAGCCAGGTAGCGGCCAAACTTGATAAATAACCAACACAGTTTATTACTAAAATTCAGTACAAACTCCAATCATTTCGGTTTAATTGAATTGTATTTGGTAAAAGGGCCTTAACAATTTTAAAGGCAAGGAATCAGGCCGAAAAATGTACTAACGATTCCCGTTCAAAGCCAAGTCAACGCCACGAAATCGCCGAAAATGTGCCAAGAGCAAAAAGAAATAAATGTAAAGAAACAACGTTCTCGATTATGAACTTTATGTTTCAAAAATTTCTTCTAAGCCATTCAAGTAATTAATTTACCATGAATGAAAAATTATTTGAAATTTACTAACATGAAATTTTGAGAGCTAAGACAATCGTGTCTAGTCTACAGTGGAGACAGAGGCAAAGTGAGGATTTTATGCACAAGAACGCTGGTATTATTGTATGCAACTTAGATACACGGTATTTTGGTATGCAAATGAGTCGATTAGAGTTTAATATCTAAATAAACCCCATTACGAACAAATACTGAATTCTAATAATTCAATGATCATATAGCAAATTTATAAATAATACATGTGGGGTATATTTAGTAGGAATAATACATCAAAATACTAAAAAAGTATTGATTTGACTTTGACTCGGGACTAACCAGTGCAAACCGGAAATGACAACAAACATGGCGGATGAATGAAAAATTTACACGTGACAATGCAATAATGATCTTAAATTACTTAACAAGGAAGCCTGCTAGAACGAAAATGTTACAGTGAACCTTTAATAAAGGTAATAACTGGATGATTACTGTAGTAAAGATAGGCTGACATTGTTTATAATAGCAGTTATTCCAAAACTATACATGTCTAAAAATGACTGTTCTCGACATTTACCTGTTTAACCCAGTTTAACAATTTGATGCAAAATAATCAAGTGGCATGTAAGAAATGAATTTCTATAAAAGGGTTGAAAGACTGAGGGCGAGGCCATGCCTCACAGTATTATTGACATACTTCATATCTCAAAACTAGCAAAAGTTATCAGTGTACACTATGTCATCGGTATATAAAATGTTATGCAGTGAACACAGTGGAGAATGACATATACATGGGATATTTACTGAATTCTTCAGAAAAAAACAAAACAAAATAAAACGGCAAACATGTGATAGTTCCGTATGTTCTTCAATTGATTGATAAAATATATGATATTGGATACTTTCCTACTGTTTGGCATGAGGGATATTTCATCCCGCCTCATAAAAATGGCAGTATAAAGAATGCTAATAATTACAGAGGAATCACTCTACTTAGTACGTTGGGTAAACTATTTACAAGAATGTTAAATAACCGTCATTATGATTTTGCAGAAAGTTATGACGTATATATAGAAGATAAAGCTGGTTTTAGAGTTACACTGAGTACAGTCGATAATACATTTGTACTACATGATTTGATTGATCATATTACTAATAACTGAACCAAATTGTGCTGCTCCTTTACTGATTTTAGTAAAGCTTTTGACTACGTTTGCCAAGACAACTTATGGTTTGAAATAAATTAATAAATGATAGGGGTCATGTCCTTGATATTATACGATAAATGTATGAAGGCATAAAAACGAAAGTCAAGCATATGATTAAGTAACGGTTTTGAATATCAACTAGTTGTAAGACAGAGCGAATGTCGGACTCCCCTGCTCTGTGTTCTTAAATTATGAAGAAGACATGTATGAGTACATTAGACAGTGTATTTGTAATTTATGGTTTGATTAATCATATTATTCATAACGGAACAAAATAGTTCTGCGCCTTTATAGATTTTAGCAAAGCTTTTGACTACGTTGTCGTGAACACTTATGGTTTAAAATGATTAAATTGGGTCTTAGGGGTAATGTCCTTAATATTTTACAATCAATTTATGAAGGCATAAAAACTTTTGTCAAGTATATGAACACATTAACAGTTTTGAATGTCAACAGGTGTAAGACAGGGTGAATGTTTATCTCCCAGGCTATTTCTGTGTCCTTAAATGAAATTGAAGACATGAATGTAACAAGTGGTTTAAATAGAAAAGATTTTGTCAATGACATGTTTACAATATTTCTAATTTTATATGCAGATGATATTGTCTTGTTTGCAAACAGTAAAGTTGCAAAGTTACAAATTAGTTAAGATATGCTGCATAAATACTGTAATAAATGGAAGTTATCAGTTAAACCACTTAAAACAGAGATTATGATATTGATAAATGGCGGTCTTTACCCGCAAATGCTTTATGGTAATAGTTGGTAGATATGCATACCTTGGTTTTGTTATTACAACAGCTGGCTTGGACATTTACTGAAGGACATAATTCCTTAGCAGGCCAAGCGCTTAAGGCTATATTTCAAATGAATAAATATTTGTACAAATTTACTTATATCTCTGTTAAACATAGATAAGATTTATTTGACAAACTCTTTGTACCTATTTCAATTGTGGTAATGAAGTTTGGCGTTTTCAACATGGAAAAAATAGATTAGAGAGTATATGCAATTTTGTAAACGTCTTTTAGGCGTAAAAAGGTACACAGAATGATTATATATATGGAGAGTTGAAAGAATGCATTTGCAAAATATAAGATATATGAACTGTTGGTGACGTACACTAATTTTTAGAAATGGTAAAACAGAGGATTACAGAAAAGTCCAAGTATGTTTAAATTCATCGACCATATTAATTCAGAAGACACTTTTTGTAAAAGCGCTCGCAAACTTTGGGATAAAGCTTTTAAATTAAGAAATCGTTTACTTTATATAAGACAGTTGTCACTTAAATTATGTTATATAACATCAGTATCAATACAGTAGCTCAAATGATAATATGTATATAAACTTGCTTTATTAACTTTATTGTTTCAGTATGTAGTACAACTATCAAGCAGGTAAAGTTTATGCATCCAGTTATTTAGCATTTACTTCTGCATATAAATAACAAGTTGTCTTATCTTCCCAACTTAGCATCCTGGCTAGGCAGACTTGTCAACTTTCGCAATCGGACAAGACGGACAATGTAATCACATGGTAGATTACATGTTGGTGTTGTACATGATCTAATTAGATTGTGATACATGATTTTTTGTTGACTTGCTTGTTATTATTTAAATGTCATTAAGATTGCAAAGCATTTAGTAAAGCAATTGCATAATCCACTGTAGTTATTTTTATATGAATAAATATTTATTTTTAGCTTCAATTTGATTATGTTATCTAGATTTTGCTGATGTCACACAAATATTTGCACACATAAGAGAATAACTTCAATACTACAGTCATTTGTCTAACTAGTTATACTTGCCGTCATATTTCATATGGCCAATGTCTATATTGCTACACCTCAATACTATCTCGGCGATATATGACCATTTAGTGTCGATTCGCCGTAAAACCCAACTCACTCACTCACCTCAATACTACAATCAGTATAACTAATTATTAACTTTATGTCACATTTGATATGATTACCGTCTATATTGTTAACTTTCGTTTGCTGTCATTATATAAATTTATATGACCTTCTAGTTAATATGAAAAATATATTGTAAAATCTTGTAAAACTAGTGTCATATTTACTTTATTTACTGCACGTGAGTTCGTATATGAAGTCGAAACATATATAATCAAGTATGTTTAATCAAATTATTACGCCTTTTGCTAGGATGACTGACTTGTACTGTATTGTATTACTTCTGTAATTTATGTAAAAAGCTTTTAAGAATATAATGTTCCTTATCGCCATGGACACGTTACATTTTATGTTTTTTTTTTTGATATATCGACAATTTTATGACATAATTATAGTGCTAGATATGATGATATCAACTGGAAATGTTATGTGATTATATATTAAAATTTTGCAGACTTAATGTTGTTTTTACTTGATAACACTGTCAAAAATTCATTTTCTTTTTCATTTTTGTTGTTCACAAAACAGTTCACTGATGAAAAGCAAGTGTAAGAGATAAGACTCCGCCTTGCGGGACACCTTGATGCAACAGAAACTTCCTACCACTGGCATGTTCTAAGCTGACTCTTGCTCTCCTGTTTTAGAGGTATGACTTAATCAGCCTCAGCATGTGACCTCCTACTCCATTCCTCATCAGTTTAACGAGGAGTCCATCAGTCCAGACTTTGTCGAACGCTCGCTGCAGATCAATCTATGCTGTAAGCACGACTTTCTGCTCTTGGAAGGCGTCCACTATCTCTTTCGATAGGTAAGTGGTGTGGTCTTCAGTGGAGCGGAACTTTTTAATACATTCAAGTGGTAGTTTAAATCGTGAAATGACAACAATGTTTTTAACTCAAATTGAAGTAGTCATGCAAAAATAAATTAGGAAATCATAGTAATATCCAGCTCAAGCAAGCACTAAGTGAAAAAGGGAACGACCTTTAACATGGCTTTCTTCTAAATTGCCAACGAGAAAGCATGCTGTATAGAATATGAAAACAAAGGTGGGAAATATTAAGCTGTGGAATGGTACTATTTTTATCAGATTTAAACAATAGATGCAAAATTCTATTCTTATCTACGAGCGGATTCAACTTACTCATCTGTACAACAAATGAGCAAATATTGTTTGTGTTTTGTGGGAGTCACAAAAACTACTATAAATGTATCAAATTTTGTTCGAAATTTGTCAGAAATCACTTACTTTTGGGTCTCAGATTCCTTTCTCAGTGAATTATAAGGGACATAATTTAAGATTTGGTTAATTTATTACAGAGCTGTGATACAGACCACTCTTCAGAAATACAGACTGGTGATTTTCATGATTTTTTCTTTATACCTAAATAAACTGAATCGCTTTAAACATCCTACCAAGCTAAGACTTGTAGTCCTCAGAAAAAGATGAAATTTTGAACTTTATCGTTAGGGCTGTCATTCATCAAAGACAACACTTCTTTTATTTCTCTAGCAATCATTATCTTTCTTCATATGTTAATTTTATTCCTATAAACATTTGATAAAAAGGGAACCTGTACTCAGATTCCCTAATTTCACTTGAAGCCCAAATTTTCACGCTCTTTCTTCATCCATTTTGTTGAAAAACAACTGCGTATAAATTTAATATAGAAAAATAAAAAGACATACATATAGTGCGTAACTTTACATTTATTAGCACATATTCCATACAATGTTCGTAAATTTACAAAGTGAAAAGCTAAAAGTTTAATAAACGATAAGAAATTTAAATCTGACACAGTTCGTAAATTTTAGAACAAGCTAAAAAAGGGAAAATCTATCAAATGACATGAAACATAAATCAGACAAAGTTCGTAAAGGACATCGGACATTATGCTATGGATTTTGCCCAAATTTCAATGCCATTTCATGAGTATAGTATCTGACAATTCTATATAATGGCTTCAAATACTCATAAATAAGTTATATACCTATCAAACTGTCACAAAAAGATAAGTTTATTTCATATTCGTTGTCTTGAAATTCGAACAGTTTGTGACTGAGGGTCATATTTTATGAAAATGTAAAATGTGTATTTTTAGTGAAATAAGCATATGCATTTCAGATTTGCCTATTATAAAGTGTTTAAAACAATAAATAAACTCTTACCATGCATATTATCAGTTTATTAACATTTTAAAAAATAACTTAAAAGCGAAAACTAAAAGTGGGACGAAACTTTTGGTGACACAACTGTACTGTTAGTTCTTTCCACCTGAGCGCCCATGATAACTGATGCATGGATCATAGCCTATTGTTAGTTTTCTATACATCTATTACTATACTGTATTGACGCATGCAATGCAAATGTACAAAAGTGACCGGGCATTATAGGGAGGGTTACATATTGAATACATGCAATGGTGTAGCTGGCCTAAAAGTGTTTTACATACATTTGAGTAGTTGGCCTTGTTCAGTTGGAGCGGAGGGGTATAGGGGACTATCTAGGCAACTGTAGGTTCAGGGGTGCCTGCGCTTTAGCATTTTATGACACATTTGGGCACGTTCTAGATGCATCGTTTGCTTTTTTCAAGGTCCCTATATATTATTTTTTGTGTGTTTGGTTCTTCAGTTTTCGAAATCATGTGTAGGCACAGTCCGCCTGTGATTAATAATAACGGCTGCGCCACATAGTCATTCACATTTAGCCTATACTTTTTAATGTCTAGCAAACATTCAAATGTACTTTCTGTTACACAATGCAAAAAAAAAAAAAAGAAAACAACATAATGATATAATGTAGTAATATAATTCCGACTGGTCCAATGGAACAAAACTTAACTAGGTAGTATCAACATCTATGTAGATATTCTTAGGGTGTCAGTGTTAGTTCCTTGAAGGTCGTTACTAGTATTTCGGCCGGCTTCGGAATTAGTTTCAGATGTGTAGGTGAATTGGTGTTAATTCTTGTGGTGTCAGTGTTAGTTCTTGGGACGTCAGTGTTAGTTCTAGAGTATCAGTGTCAGTTCTGAAGGCACCAGGGTCAGTTCATGAGTTGGTGTCTATTGTAGTTCTGTTAGAGTTGAGGATGTTGGATTCAAATTAAAGCAAAAGTTGTTCTTAAAATGCATTCAAGATGTGCCAGTATTGTGTCTTACAAAGGGTAAAAAGGCATTTGCACCACAGTGGCACTATTCCCATAGACGTTCTTCTATATCTCATTGTCATGTTTAGGTTGAAGACACATACATCTAGTTGCATATGTCTAAGCACCTTGCTTGGTCCATGACTTGCGACAGACACAGTTGTCTCAATCCTGATGGCACTCAATCGACGGACGGCAGCAGACCAGATTGAAAAATTCATAAGATATACTTATCAGGACCACTCTGCTTTCAAGTATGACTTTCTATGGCCATTATTTATCTATTATAGTGTTTTCTATTTTGAAATTTTCACAAAAACGAATAAATATGTAGATATGCAAAGTTTACGAGACACAAGCAATAAGTGTCAAAATATTTTATGCAAAATTAATTTGCTGACACCCTGTATGTAGATTTTTTCCCCATTTTTATCCCTTTCCCCCCTGTGACTAAGTACCATTTTTGCAGCATACATATATAATAACTATTTACAAAGGCATGTGCAATATTTTGTTGCGTCACTGGGGGGAAAGATGTTTAAAACGTACAAATGATTAATGTTCATATTTCAATAAAAATGAGAATGAGAAATGTCCACAAAGTCATCTTTTTTGTTGACAAACTTGTTAACAGTTGTAAGAAATGTAAATTTACGAACAAGATAAAAAATGTGAACAATGATCAAATGAGAAGAAATGTTTGTTTGACACAGTTCGTAAATTTACGAACAAGTAGCAACTTCGAAAATTTACGAAGTAGCTGAAACTGATTGAAACTGTCTTTTATTGCAAATAAACTGAGAAATCTGAAAGTACTGACTTCGTAAATTTATGAACAGGCTGAAAAATGGGAGAAAAATAACCAATTGTAAGTAATGAAAACCCGACACAGTTCATTAATTTACGAACAAGATGAAAAATGTTAGAAATTATCAAATGAAATGAACTTTTAATTAGACATAGTTTGTAAATTTACAAACATGTAACACCTTCGTAAATATTTTAGAAGTTGCTATAGTACATGTTAGAGTATATTTAGAATAGTCTTCGTAATATATTTAAAATATACTCTAACCGCCTAAGAACAGGCTCCGCCCATCTCTATTTGCCAATGTTTTCTCCTTTCCGTTTCTATATCGTTGCTAACGTACGGGAGCCTAATTAAACATTGCTCCGCCTAATTGTTACATCATCTATACTTTTACCTTGATATCCTTAGGACGAGAACTCTGAAGTTTCAAATAACGCTCACCATTTTTATGCCCATGTGCATAAGGAAAGTAATTACAGTTAAAGACGAACACATAATTGCTTTGGATATCTAACATTAAATTTAAAAATATTTGTATGCAAGGTACTTTCATGCCCAAATTCATTTATGCTCTTAGAATTTTAAAATAAAGAGGTAAGCCTTTTCAGTTTCTGAATGAAGAGGCAAACCTTCTCAGTTTCTGTGCATTGATTTCTGTATGCATTGTTCACACGGTTATGCTAACACGAAATGAATATTAATTATGTGGGCGGAGTGTAATGCGCTTGCGCAATTCAGTCATAATTTCATGCCAAAGAACATGATCTTCGAGCCGTTCTTCGCCTGAAGGGCGCTAAATGATTGTCTATCAAAATAAGAGAGACAAAATTTTCAAAACTCCTTGCAGCTGATTGGACAAAAAAGTTGGGCATTCACTAAAATGATTAAACTTGTCTTTTATTGCAAAAAACTTAGAATCCTGAAAATATTGACTTCGGAAATTTTCCAACAAGCTGAAGAGGGGAAACATAAACAAATTTTAAGAAATGTAAATCTAAAACAGTTCGTAAATTTACAAACAAGAACAACTTCGTAAATTTGCAAAGTAGCTAAAGCAGATTAAAATTGTCTGTTATTGCAAAAAATATATGAGAAACCTGAACATGTTGACTACGTAAATTTACAAACAAGCTGAAAGCGGGGAAAACAAACAAATTTTAAGAAATGTAAATCTAAAACAGTTCGTAAATTTACTAACAAATAACAACTTCGTAAATTTGCGAAGTACCTCAAATTGATGGAAATTGTTTATCATTTCAAACAGTTGAGAAAAACATCACAGACTCTACTTCGGGAATTTACGAACATGTATTTAAATAAATATATTTACACAATTTCTTGAATTTACGATCTAGCTCACATTGATAAATTATTGTCTGTTATTGTAAAATTTTGAATAAACTCAAAAGCTTGACTTCGTACATAAATTAAAAGTTCGTAAATGAAGAACGTATCAGAGAATTTATAGAGAAGACAAAATGTGTGACTTCGTAAATTTACGAATAAATTCTTTTATATTAACAGTCATTCTCTGTAATGACTTAAACAGCTATATAGGGGGTTTGGCAGGCATGACCTTCGATTTTCCTAAAAATTTGCATATTGTCATTATTTGATGCATACTATATCAATCTACTTCTTTTTTAGTGATACGTGCTTCTGTTGCCATGGTAACCAACAGGTACATTCTATGCTAGGATTCCAGCATATTTTTGGCAAGAAATCCCACTTTTTAACCCTTGTTTATTTTTAGGAACAAACAGAAAAAAATGAAAATGGGATTATTATGTTAAAATACTTTGTTTTAAAAGAAAAAATGACCAGTCTGTATATAAATTAAACAGTTGTGATTGTCAAGCGAACACTCAGAATTGTGGGGTAGTCCTTGTATATGAAAAACATTGATTTTGCGTAATCTTTAACTAACTGCTGTTATTTCCTGCGGACACATTGGGAACAAAAAGCCTTGGTCTATGAAAGGAAAATACTTGTTGTTACAGAATATGAAATAAAAGTTCTGGGAATCTACTTCCAAAATGTTGTTACCATGGACACAAAATATGCATATTTTCAATTTTTAAAAAAATTAAATAACGTTTGTCAAGACCATAACTTTGACATGCATGGAGCAATCTTGTTTATATTTGGCATGAATATTAACATCAGTGAAACAAAGTTTCATGCACAAACCCCGGGTTCCAATCTCAAAGGTCAAGGTCACAGTTGGAGGTCAAAGGTCATATCAGATCTTGTATGGCCCATAACTTTGGAATGTGTTGAGAAATCTTCTTTAAATTTGGTATGAATGTTTAACTCAATGAGACGAGTGTCAAGTGCAAATCCCAGATTCCTATCTTAAAAGTCAAGGTCGTAGTTAGGGGTCAAAGGTCGTTTTAGAGCTTGTTCAGGCCACAACTTTGATAGTCAAGTAGCAATTTTTTTTATCTTTGGCAAAAATGTGTTCATCTCTGTAGGACAAAGTTTTGTGTGCAAACCTCAAGTCCCTATCTCTAATATCAAGGTCACACTTAGGGGGTCAAGGGTTATTTTAGAGCTTCTCCAGGCTTTTACTTTGCTACGCATAAAGCAATCTTTCTTTTTTTTCATAAATGAGTGTAGACCTTGAGCCGACATAGCTTACTTATGAGTTCTGGATGAGGTGACCATTTGACCGAAGTTTAATGAAAACGCTTCAATGGTTAATGAGATTCAGAGTTCAAACCTTTGACCTTGAGTTGTAACCTTGACCTTGAGCAGACATGGCTGGCCAGTGAGTTCTGCACATTGTCTTCATGAGGTGATTATTTGACCCAGGTTTCATGAAAACCCTTCTCAGGGTTTAGGAGATACAGAGCGGACACAAAATGGAAGGCTCAAACCACTGACCTCGAGTTGTGACCTTGACCCTAACCCATAAGTTGTGCACATTATCTTGATGAGGTGATTGTTTGACTAAAGTTTCATGAAAATCCTTCAAGGGGTTAAGGAGATATAGAGCAGACATAAGTGTTATGGACGGAAGGACAGATTGACAGACACCATCCATATAACAACAACTGTGTTGGTGGATGAATAATTACAGAAGACATTTTAACTTTGATATATCATGCCAAATATCAAGGCTCTAGTTATTATTGATTCAGAGAGTATTAACACTGCAACAATTTAACATAATTTGTAAATTTACTATAAAGTAGTGCTTCCCTATATTCTTGTTGACCTGAAATAGTATATTATGTTTCAGTATACAAGAGGGCCATAATGGCCCTATATCGCTCAGCTGTCATCATTGCACATAAGGACAACAAGGTAAAACAATCATTATCAAGTTTAATCAAAAGAATCATGAGAAGATATAGTTGAAATTTTCTTAAAGGTACAGTTATGTCAAAATACACTTATAAATTGGAGGTACCATCCATGTTGTACCACAGGAAAGTGGTCTCTGGTTTTCCCTATGGCCAATAATTAAAAGTTACTAAATAAGCTATTTATAGTAAAATAAAAGGGAAGTAATTAAAAACAAGAGGACCATGATGGTCCTGAATCGCTCACCTATCCCCACATGACCCAGTGTTGAACTGAGTATGACGTCGTTATTTCTATTATTTGACATAGTGACCTAGTTTTTGAGCACATGTGACCTAGATATCATCAAGATAAAAAAATTCTGACCAATATTCATGAAGATCCATTGAAAAATATGGCCTCTAGAGAGGTCACAAGGTTTTTCTATTATTTGACCTAATGACCTAGTTTTTGAAGGCACGTGACCCACTTTTAAACTTGACCTAGATATCATCAAGGTCAACATTCTCACCAATTTTCATGAAGATCTCGTGAAAAATATGGCCTCTAGAGAGGTCACAAGGTTTTCTATTTTTCGACCTACTGGCCTAGTTTTTGACCGCACGTGACCCAGTTACGAAACTGACCTAGATATCAACAAGCTGAACATTCTCACCAATTTTCATGAAGATCCATTGAGAAATATGGCCTCTAGAGAGGTCACAG
This sequence comes from Mercenaria mercenaria, assembly GCF_021730395.1. Classification (NCBI taxonomy): domain Eukaryota; kingdom Metazoa; phylum Mollusca; class Bivalvia; order Venerida; family Veneridae; genus Mercenaria; species Mercenaria mercenaria. The sequence goes on along the minus strand of NC_069368.1, from coordinate 63,403,085 downwards.
GGTTTTTCTATTTTTAGACCTACTGACCTAGTTTTTGACCCCACGTGACCCAGTTTCAAACTTGACCTAGATATCATCAAGGTGAACATTCTGACTAATTTTCATGAAGATCCATTGAAAAATATGGCCTCTAGAGAGGTCACAACGTTTTTCTATTTTTTGACCTACTGACCTAGTTTTTGACCACACGTGACCCAGTTTCGAACTTTACCTAGATATCATCAAGGTGAACATTCTGACCAATTTTCATGAAGATCCATTGAGAAATATGGCCTCTAGAGAGGTCACAAGGTTTTTATATTTTTAGACCTACTGACCTAGTTTTTGACCCCACATGACCCAGTTTCGAACTTGACCTAGATATCATCAAGGTGAACATTCTGACCAATATTCATGAAGATCTCATGAAAAATTTGGCCTCTAGAGAGGTCACAACGTTTCTCTATTTTTAGATCTACTGACCTAGTTTTTAATCCCACGTGACCCAGTTTCGAATTTGACCTAGATATCATCAAGTTGAACATTCCGACCAATTTTCATGAAGATCCATTGAGAAATTTGGCCTCTAGAGAGGTCACAAGGTTTTTCTATTTTTAGACCTAATGACCTAGTTTTTGACCCTATGTGACCCAGTTTCAAACTTGACCTAGATATCATCAAGGTGAACATTCTGACCAATATTCATGAAGATATCATGAAAAATTTTGCCTCTAGAGAAGTCACAAGGTTTTCCTATTTTTAGACCTACTGACCTAGTTTTTGACTCCACATGACCCAATTTCAAACTTAACCTAGATATCATCAAGGTGAACATTCTGACCAATTTTCATGAAGATCCATTGAAAATTATGGCCTCTATAAAGGTCACAAGGTTTTTTCTATTTTTAGACCTACTGACCTAGTTTTTGAAGGCACGTGACCCAGTTTCGAACTTGACCTAGAATTTACCAAGATGAACATTCTGACCCATTTTCATAAAGATCCCATGAAAAATGTGACCTCTAGAGATGTCACATGGAAAAGTTTACGGACGCACGGACGACGGACACCGCGCGATCACAAAAGCTCACCTTGTCACTTTGTGACAGGTGAGCTAAAAAATGTTGTAAGTGAACGAAAGAAGAATCTGCCAAATACAAGAGCTGACTGATGACAGCGTGCTCGACTATTCGAAGAATTTATTGAATAATGGGACCAGACACCGAGGCGGTAACATAATACGTCTCTTAGGGCGTATAAAAAGGAACTGAAATCTTATGGTGATACAAGCTGTGTGCAAACTTGGTTAAAAACAAATCATAAATGAAGCTGCTATTGTGCAGACAAAGTCAAAATAGCTAATTTTGACCCTTGCAGGGGTCATAACTCTGGAACCCAAAATGGGATCTGGCCGGTTCAAGAAAAGAACCAAGATCTTAATATGGTGACACAAGTTTTTATGCAAGTTTGATTAAATTCAAATCATAAACGAAGCTGCTATTGTGCAGACAAGGTCAAAATAGCTGATTCTGGCCCTATCAGGGGCCGTAACTCTGGAACCCATACTGGAATCTGGCAAGTTCAACAAAAGAATCAAGATCTTGCGGTGATACAAGTCGTGTGCAAGTTTGGTTAAAATCAAATCATAAATGAAGCTGCTATTGCGCAGACAAGGTCAAAATAGCTAATTTTGGCCCTTTCAGGGGCCAAAACCCTGGAACCCATAACAAGATCTGGTCAGTTCCAGAAAGGAACCAAGATCTAATGGTGATACAAAATGTGTGCAAGTTTGGTTAAGATAAAATCATGAATGAAACCACTATCGTGCAGATAAGAAATTGTGGATGGACGAAGGGCAATCACAAAAGCTCACCCTGTCACTACGTGACAGGTGAGCTAATAAAACTAAACTATTACATGCAGTGTTATTTGGCTAGGCCCTTGTGAAATTATTCTGCTTGGGTATAACCCCTTCATAATGTTTCTATGTTAATGCTGATGTCACTTCAATGGAGCACCATGTATTTATCAAGAACCAGCGCTTCAAATTTGATAAAATATTTTACTTAGAAAACATGTTTTTAAACAAAATATCACAAAACACAACTTTCTTGATTAATTTCACAAAACACAACTTTCTTGATTAATTTACACATACCCTGAGCTAGTTATTTTCTGTATGCTTTCTCTTTCATTTGCGCCTTAATGGAACTATTCTGCAAGATGTATTAATGATATATGTCATTTATTATACGAATCAGATAGAAATATCCGTCCCGAGGGCACCTGCACACTGGGCGTTAACTCTACAATCCTCGTTACCATGCACCCATGCTCAGGTGGCCGAGGGACGGATATTTCTATCTGAATTTTAAACACATGACTTAAGGTTTTTCTTGCTTGTCTTGTACATAAAAGTTTTATATTCTGACAGACTAGTTTCCATGCACACAGTATTTTACAAATAAAAAAATAGATAAAGCAAATAGAAATACTTTCTTTGTAGCACTCTTTCTTAAAGTTTGTAAAGTGCGAGAAATAGATGTCTGTGAGCAGAAGTGATGTCATGACCTTTCAGTGATGCACAATAATAAAGTTCTATTTTAGCTTTATCATTTGTAGTGTAACGTTGTGTTATCACCACAAAGTAACATCTTTTGAATCAAGAAATATACTACAAGGAACGTAGAGAAACTATCAATATATCTGACTTTTTCGAATTTTACATAAACGATGTATGTGCATGAATCTTTAGTTGTCATTAACAGCACGAATTCATCTGGCATGGGGAATATCAAATGGGTTTTGCCAACATTGGAAACGCCAGTTCAATGTGTATGCATACCATTTCTGGTACTGACAAAGAATGTGACGACCTAACATTTGGTGCCATACACATTATACATGTGCAAAATAAACAGTTCCGTCATGTTTGATATAACTTTTACATACCAGATATATTAGAATAGCAATAACTTCTAGCAAGACGTGTTTAAACACTATACAATCTGACTGTTAAATGTTATATGAAATAACTGCTATTGCTTGACCTAAAACTCCCACTGTGAAAAAAAAAACAAAGTAAAAAACGGTTTTGCTATAAATTATTTCTTAAGTCTTCTGCTAACTTTAAATTGTCAGCCATGGAAGTAGTCATATTTTGTCTTTAGTGGGTGCTGTCAATTGAGACTTGAAAGAACTTTTTGACCGGATAGCTTTCTTTCCATCTTCTTTAACATCCGAGTCATAATCTTCAACATCTGTTGTCTTTTCGAGTTGATGAAAACGAGAGAAGTAGGAGCTGATTAGTTGACCTCACTTGTAAGCATTTATGTCTGGTAAACTTTCCCGACAGTCTCATTTCCTCCATCGCCACAAAGGGTTCGACTTTGTTCATGCCACTTTATCTGTGTTAAAATTCTTTCTCGAAGTTCTTTTGTTCGAAATTGAAGCTGATTCTACATTTTGTTTCTAAAATTACTCATTCTTACACAAGTGTAGTAATACAGTACTTTCAGATATACTCTCATTATTGTTGAGCAAAGGCAGCATTTCCTTTGAGTGGAACATGTTGAATGAAGTATCGGCATATACATGCTTAGCCTTTTTATGTTCAAGTCATTTTGCTGAGTGTGGGCAGCTTTCATTGTTGAAAAAGTCCTTGTGTAGTTGTCCTACAGACACTAGAATACAATGGTTGATAACTTCGCTACTGCTCCTGAAAATCAAATAAAATAAAATTAAATATAATTTATAAAAGGGAAACAATAGGTTTCCTAATTCCATTACATATACCACTTAAAGTTAATTTATAACAGGACAGGGCCTCTTTTTACCCTAGAGGCATAATTTGAACATTCTTTGTAAAGTACCACTAGGCAATGCAACATACCAAAATTCAAAAGTCTAGGCCTTGCAGTTTCAGACAATTTGTTTTTCCTATTTAAGTCTATGTAAAACTTAGGACCCCCGGTACGGGGCCTCTTTTCACCCCAGGGGCATAATTTGAACAGTCTTGGTAGAGATCTACAAGGCAATGCTACATTCCAAATATTAAAGGGTCTAGGTCTTGAGGTTTCAGACAAGAAGATTTTTTATGTTGTTTCCTACAAGTCTATGTAAAACTTGGTACCCCCGGGACAGGGCCTCTTTTTACCCCAGGGGCATAACTTGAACAATTTTTATAGAGGACCTTTAGATGATGCCATATGCCAAATATTGAGGCCCTATGGTTTGTGTTTTTTGCCAAGAAGATTTTCAAAGTGTTCCCAATATAAGTCTACATGTATGTAAGCCATTTGACTCTCTCCCCAGGGTCTGGCCATATTTGACCCAAGGGGAATAATTTGAACAATCTTGGTACAGGACCACTAGATGGTGCTACATATCAAACATAAAAGCCCTATGACCTGTAGTTTTTGACAAGATTTTCAAGTTTTTCCTTTTTGTTGGCATGGCAATTTCCAGAGTTCTATATGGAATTCAATTCTTTGAACAATTTTCAAAGAAGAACATCCAAGTAACATCCCGGTGAAGTTTTATCAAAACTAGGAGGAGATGTTATTTAAAGGAAAGTGTGGATGGAAGGGTAGAAGGATGCCAGATGGTGAGCGATCACAATAATCATCCTGAGCCTTTGAGTTCTAACAAGAACTGGTAAAAGGCAGCACTTTCAACTGTTTGAAATCCTTCCACACAATATCTGCTTACATACAAAAGCTTTACAAAAATTGTGTAAGTTTAAAAATGGGCAAACTTTGGTAAACTGTAAGCCAGAGATGTGAAACCAAGTTCTGAATGGTCAATTCAAAGTGGCAAAGACTTATAAATGAAAAGTCTGAAAGCGTTAAGTACACCAGTTCATGAGAAACCTGCTTACATGCAAAACTTTCCACAAAATTTATACTTAGTTAAACCCGGGCGTTGACAAAATGTCAGCTTGAATTATAAAACCTGCCCTGTGAATCATTCTATGATAGCATTATTGTAACAATGATCCTAAATGCAGTCAAACAGTTTCTCAGAAACCTGGTAACATATAATTTCTGCAGAATTTTAGTTAAAACTGAACACTAAAAGGGGCATAATTAAGGGGGTATGTGGCTGTGATGACAGAATACTAATTTAAAGGTACAATATGCAAAGTGATATGGTATTTCAGATAATGATAAGGACAAAATTTAAGCCAAGAAATTGTTGTTACACATGAGCATATATTGTATATAAATTTACCTTAATATATTGTAGTCTGTCATATGCAGAATCTCTATCAAAATTCTCCTACCATTTGGGGAAATGCCTGAAAAAAAAAATGTTTTAAAATGTCATTGATCATGTTGATGTATGTCATGTGTTTTGTTTAAATAATTTTACCACATCTAGGACACACATTTCTGTCATTTGACATGTATATTTCTGTGCATGCACATCAAGTCATATAACACAGTAACACAGGAAATCAGTATTGACTAATACAAGTAGATATGCGAGTAACTAATAGCATACTACGAAAAATGTATGTACAAAGTGAAATACCGGTACTTCATTTTTTAAATGGTTATGATAATGAAAATACACATGTACTGTAGTAAACTTTCAGTAACTTTAACTAGAGCTGCTTTTGAAAAAAAAATGCATGTCTTCCACAATCATGCCTAATCATCTGAATAGTATAAGCCAAACATGTGCCAAGACCTCAACTCTGCCTCATGACTGTGTACAAATGTGCCAATTTACATCTAATTCCCTGATTTCCCTCCTGTATGAAAAAGAAATGCTCCGGACAAAGTCATTCTTGTATCTGACCTTTGGCCTATAAGTGTGACCTTGACCTCAGGGACCTGGTTCTTGCGCATGACACTATGTTTCCTGATGGTGAACAATTGTGTCAAGTTACATTCAAATCCCTCCACGCATGAAGAAGAGATGATACAAAGTCTGTAAACGCCATCTGCCAGGCCACCCACCAGAGAGCCCGCAAGCGCGACCTTGACATTAATCCTATGACCTTGTTTTTGTACATGTCACTCCGTCACATGATGGCGAACAACTGTCCCAAGTTACATCAAAATCCCTCTAGTCTATACATGAAGAAGTTATGTCCGTCTGCACGACAGGCCCGCATTCCGATAATACATCCTGTTTTTTTTTAAATAGGTGTATAGAATTTTGACAAACTAGATATGTGTCCATGGGACACAAATGCCCCGACTACATCCCGTTAAAGTGACAATTTTTTCCCAGGTCAGGGGCCAGAACTCCTACATGACTGAATGAATATGGATGTGAAAGCCCAGGTGCAGAACTGCACATGCTGACCAACATTCCTGTAAACATTGGTGACTCTAGGTCAAATACTTTTGGAGCTATGTGCGACACAACATTAAAATGACCAATTTTTACTAAGTCAGGGGCCATAACTCCTACATGACTGGATGAATCTGGACGCGAAACCCCAGGTGCACAACTGCACATGCTAACCAACATTCCTGTAAACTTTGGTGACTCTAGGTCAAATACTTTTGGAGCTATGCGCGACACAACATTAAAATGACCAATTTTTTTACTAAGTCAGGGGCCATTACTCCTACAGAACTGGATGAATCCGGACGCGAAACCCCAGGTGCACAACTACACATGCTGACCAACATGCCTGTAAAGTTTTGTGACTACGTCAAATAGTTTCAGAGCTACGCGTGACACAACATTTTCGTAAGGACGGACGGACAAGAGCAAATCTATATGCCCCCCCCCCCCTCAAAAGTGGGGGCATAAAAATTGTAATGCTCCCATTGCTTTGTACACTTATTACTGTGTTGTTTACAGGGAATCTTACATACAATTTTATTTCTAAGACAGGAAATTGAATATTATACACTGTTTTCAAACATTAAATTATCCTGTTACAGTACTTCAATGACAATGGAGCTAAAATTTCATATTTTTTTTTTTTGTCTAGGGGCATGGACCTTCTCTTTCCAGATGTTGTGTGTTATTTAAATCATTCTTTAATCTTCTTGCAAACTGACAAATCAAATATTTAACCAATATTCACCTATTAAAACATGAATCTAAATTGTTCATGGATTGATAGTTATTTCCTTTTGAAACATAAATAACTGTCAAGACACAACATAAATATTGCAAATCCAACTGGCACAAAATACCTAAGACACAATGATATCAAATTATGTTGTGACAGATCATTTAATCTTAATTATGTTTTCGCATATCTGGTGTTGGATATATTTGAAGAACAAATAACCAACAAAAAACTTTAAAATAAATAAAAAACAAGGTCACACACAAAAAATGAAAATGTGTAATGTGTATATACTGTATATGTCAAAATCTAGGACATAACTTTAGCATCCTACAAAACAGGTCTGATTTGTAAAATGTAAGAGTCCAGGAACATATTTTTCATCTTGAAATCATAGTCAAACTAATTTGATGCAATCCTAGGAAGTATCGAGATAATTGTTTCATATGGGCAATACCTCCGCTTGTGTCAAACACTTTGAGACCCAAATAGTGGAGAAAATTCCGCTGAAATTTTCATCACAGCTGACATGCTACAAGCTATATGTTTAAATGCAAATATGTCAAAAGCTCGCCAAAGATTCAAACAAAACTTACTTGTAGCAAAAGGAGATTAAATTCCTGATAAAATTATTTATATTGCTTTAAGTAAAATTTATCAAATGATTTCCAAAATTACGAAATTATTCGGTGATTTAAACCAATGCAATGAATGTAGGTATATACTGTACATGATTATCAGTCAGGGGTGTAACTGTTTTAAGTTATGTAACCTATTTCAGTTACTTTTTCCAGCATTTTATAACCTGTATGAGTTTTAAAATATAGATAACCCAGGTAAGTTATTCATAAAAAACCTTTTTGCTGTTCTCACAAATTGACCATCAAAGTGTAATTAGTAGCAAACTGTTGTTAATCAAATTCTCTTTTAGTCAGATCATGGCCTGATGAGCATAATGGGATGATAAGAGTTTTATAGCTTTAAAACCATTTGCGTAAGACTTTATCAGCCTTGCGTAAAAAAATTTACTGCATAGCTGGAAAGATAAAAGACCAAGGATTCAGGAAATTATTGCATTACTCACATTCAAAATAAGGATTTGGCACAGGAGGGCTTTGTAATATTTTATGATAACTGAAACAAGTTATGAAAGTAAACCCAATAACTCAAATAGGTTATAAAATGTGATAACTTGAAACAGTTACACCCCTGACTGATTATTGTTTACCACATCAGTCTGACATCTACACAGCATAACGTTATTGTTTACCACATCAGTCATCTACACAGCATAACGTGCAAGCGATAAAACCAATAACATTACACGACTGTGTATTGTGATATATCTGCCATTATTTTGGTCTTTCAGAGTATTGACAGTTTCACAGCTAAAAAAATCTAGCTTCAGCTGTTAATGTTACTGATCTCTAACGGATGTGACTATTAGAATATAAAAATGGCGTCAGTTAAGTTATGATAGCCAGAACTAACGTTTTGACTTCCCTGTCACAAATTTATATACCAATCTGATCGTCAAATTATTTTGACTACATGTAATACTAAGCTTAAATTACTGTTGTTAGGTATTTCTGGTATTTCCTATGAACAAATCATAGAGTCTGAATACAAACTAAAGTAGATACATGAAAATTGTCATATCATAAACACTGATAAAACATGTTAAAACTTATTTACGAGTACCTTACCTGTGCCTGTGGAAAATAAACGGTAACTTCGATTGCTGAAATAATTGTCAACAAATTTTCTCCAGAGATCTGTCGCTCATATTTTTCCGTAGTCCCTGAATGTGTATTCAGAATAACACACGTTGTTTTAAATGTTTAACACACTGTTTAACACCGTTTAACTTTCAGTTTCAATTCACGTAAACAAAAACAACAGGTTTCGAGTACGAATTAAGATCAATGCAACCTGAATCTGATAAATATACACAAAGTTCGTCTTCTGCAATCATTTATTATGATTCCTAACGATAAACCATTGATATAACACGACAATGACACTAAAAACTCGTGGCAAATATAGCTCTCCGCCATATTTTTTTTTTAATGTTGCCTATATCTCCTCTGTGAAGATCATCAAAGGGGGATAAATCATGTAGGAGAAAAGAGAAATAAGCTTTATATTAAATCGTGTTTATGGGGAAACTAGATAGATTCCCAAATATGTTATTGATGTTTATATAAGTTCAATTTTCTGCCAATTTATCCCAGTATATCAATTTATGCAAACCAGATGCATATTCAAATAACATTTACCAAAAGTAAGCACCTTTTAAACACTTTTTTTGTTACATTTAAGGGCCTTAATGATGTCTTATAAATCGTTTTAGCTGGTATCGTGAATGTTGAGTGAATGCTGAACATGAGTTAAATTATTTTGATGCATATCAATATAAAAAATAAAGATGTTAAATGATATTATGGATAAAAATCAAATTACTGTACCAAGCGTCCGAGTATGGCAGGATTTTGTAACTTTCTTAAAAATACAGTTCGTTTCTATGGCACAGTTATCAAATTGAGGTTATAAATGTTTTTTATTTATTACATCTATCCCATCATTGTATGACAGGAGTTTGAAGAAAATGCTTGACTATGCGTGGCACAATTTTCTCAATGGTTACTGAGAATGACTGTTAAATATTAAACAGTTTTGAAATTCTCTAATTTTACAATCTTGTCAGGGAATATATAGGGATTAAAGCAAATTTGTCTTTGTAAATTTATGAACACCATTTCATACATTTAAAAACAGGTTAGAAAAATCCATATTTACAAACAGGTTGAAAACTTAACAAATGCTTAGGTATCTAAAGCTAATAACATTTCGTAAATTTATGAGCAAACTAACAACGAATTATCTCAGCCTGATAGAGACTGTATATTACTTCAAAAAGTTGAAAACCATAACTGTTCGTATGTTCGTACATTTACGAACATGATGAAAAATATGAAAAATTAACAAATGAGAAGAAATGTAAATTTTACACAGTTGCTAAAACTGATTATAATTGTCTATTATTGCATAAAAATAGAAACCTGAAAAGATAAAGATAAAAAAGGGAAAAATTATCTAATTGTAAGATATATAAATCTGACACATTTCATAAATTTAAGACAAGTAACAACTTACTAAATGTACGAAGTAACTGAAAACGATAGAATCTGTATATTATTTCAAACAGTTCAAAACAACCACAGACTCTACTTTATAAATCTATGAACAAGATGAAAAATAAACAAATGAGAAGAAATGTACATTTGACACAGTTCGTAAATTTACGAACGATTAACAACTTCGTAATTTTAAGAAGTAGCTCAGACTGCTAAAGACTGTTTATAATTTAACAGTTGAAAACCCTTAAAGGATCTACTTTGTAAATTTACGAATATAACTGTAAATAAATAAGTATGCAAAACATTTTCAGACTTCGTAAATTTAACACCTAGCTCAAATTGATAAATGATTGTCTGTTATTGTACAAATTTGGAAAATGTCAGTACCCTTACGTCGTTCTGTACGAAAACAATTCTAAAAATAACAATAAAAAAGAAACAAGAGGCCCAATATTGCCCTATGCCGCTCACCTGAGTTACATACCATAACAGTGTAAACATGTTCTGCCTAGTGACCTAGTTTTCGACACCACATGGCAAAGTCTCAAACTCATCCGAGTTTTCAAGGAGATAAACATTTCATCCAAGTTTCATGAAAATTAAAGCCAAAATGTGGTATCTAGAGTGTACAGACTATTTTTCTTCGATTTGGCCATGTGACCTAGTTTTGGAACCAACCTGGCCTTATGTTTACATCGTATGAGATTTCATTGACTCAGGTATTCTTACCAATTTTCAAAGAAAAATAGCTTCTTGAGTGTAAACAAGCATTTTCTTTGATCCGACCTACTGTTTGACCCCACATGACTCAGATAAGAACTCGTCCAATTTTTTATGGAGAAAACATTCTGACAAAGTTTCGTGAAGATTGAAGCAAAAAGGTGGCCCCTAGAGTGTAAACAAGCGTGTCACCATTTAAATTAAACTAGTGACCTAGTGTTTGCCTTCACTTAACGTAACCCAGATTCAAAATATTTTAAGACTTTGTAGAAAAAAAACAAAAAACATTCTGACCAAATTGTATGAAGATTGAATTAAAATTTTACCCCTTGAGTGTAAACAAGCTTTTTTATTTTATTTTTGACTTGGTGGCCTAGTATTTGACCCCATATGACCCTGAATCAAACTTGTCCCAGACGCCATCACGACAAATATTTTGACTAATTATCATTTGTTTCAAACTTAAACTGTGGACTCTAGAGTGTTAACAAGTTTTTCCTTTGATATGACCTACTGACCTTGATTTCGATCCCACATTACCCAGTTGCAAAGAAATATTTTGACTCAGTGACATAAAGATTGGACCAAAACTGTGGCCTCACAGTGTTAACAAAGCAAATATTGACGGCGAACGCCGTACAATAACATGTCACAAACTGGGTCATCCGATCAAATAAAGAAAAACATTTTTGACTGACACCCTTCCGTTCCACAGCACATTTTTTTTTTTATTTTAACTATAACCCCACTTTTTATGTCTAGTTACATTACATTGCTGTCCCAAGTGACACCAAATGCATTCCAAACCTTTATGTTTGATAAAAGCTATCTATACACTAAGTCTGCTGGCAATAAGTTTACCCAAACTAAAGATACTGAGTGAAATCCATTTTTTTTTATTTTTAGTAACAGTGACACTAAATATCATTCAAAACCAAATCTTCTGATATGCTTGCTGTACACAAAGTTAGGTGACAATAAGTAAGTCCAAACTAAAACTATTAAACAAAACACCTTTTTGATGATCACATTGAGAACAAAATCTATCTTTAGTAACTGTGTCCTTTATATTAACCCAATGACATTAACATGGCCTTTTTATAACAAAAATGGAACAAAAATCAAAATTGGATCTCAGTGCGATATGAAATGACACCAAAGGAACCGTTTCACAGACCAAAATGTATCTTATGGCCCCAACTTTTGAGACCACTGTGCCGCAATTGAATTTTGTAAGTGTAAAGACTAATTAAGATATGCTGACATTTAACTTGACCCATATGTACCCCATATAAATTCTCAACCTTGTTTGTTCTATAAGCTACTTACAGGTTAAGTTTAATTTTAGCGCACATCATTAAAAAGTAAAGTTATTGAGTGTAAACTGTTTTTTCTTTGTTAAGCAAAAGTGACCTTCTTCGAACCTACTGACGTCATATGCAATCCCAAACACTGTCTCCATGCTAGCTACCTAAATACTAAGTTTCATTTGAAACGGTCACTCCTGACTCAACTCATTGAGCCAATATGATATGAAAAAGTTGGACTTTGAAAGTTTTAAATCTAAATTTTACCACCAGTACATTTCTAACATAAAAAGCCATTTGTAGACACTGGCTAATAAAGTGTAAGACTCCATGGTGTTTTTTTCTCCTAAATCCTACATACATCATTACATACTTTCATCTTGCAGCTTTTATAGTCAAGCCCTTAAAAGTTAGGCTCTTTGTGCTATGACTTCAGACAAGTTGTTGAGTACATTGGTGTAATTACACCTTAGATTTACCTTAATTTTATGTTTGTTTATTTTTTTTTTTTTTTTTTTTTTTTTTTGATTTAACGTCGCACCGACACATGATAGGTCATATGGCGACTTAATTTTATGTTTTACTTAATTTATCTGTTATTTTTGCGCTAATGTTAGAGCCTTTCTTAGCGGGAATTTTATTGACAGTGTGTTGTCTAACTTGTTGAAAATAGGGTAAGGGCGAGGTCGACATGCCCTTAATGCGTTTAAACCCCCCAGTTTCCTTTATATAGGTTACTGACCGTTTAAGGCGGTGCCCGTTTTTTCAACTGATTTTCTGTCTGTCTTGTATTGTCTCTTGCTTATGCTTTCTTGTTCAGTTATCCCCGGCGATTTTAGCTGCCAAATGAAGTGATAAAAACCAGGAACACGTCCGCTATCCGGAATGAAATCGCCGAGGATAACTGAAATATTTCGCTCGTAGAGACTTGTACTGTGTATTTCAAAGCAATTTATGGGGTCAGTTTAATATTTATTGAAGGTTTTAAATGTTTCGAAGGTGCGATTATGCAGGTAGTGGCTGCAATTGTATAAACTCCGATTCTGAAATGTTCTACAAGTTTGCCGAGTAGCTTCCCATAGCGTTACGCTCGCTTAGTTCACCTTTTCAATGTATATGATACTGTGACCGGATTTTTGGTCCTCGATTTTTTTTTCATTTGACTAACATATAAGAAGCATATTTATGTCAAAAAAGGGATTTTTGTTTTTATATTTAACAAAAAATATACACTTGACCCTTGCCTGTGATCTACACAATTGCATATGTATGAATTCTTCATTTTAGCAGTGTATTACAACGGAAAACTTGTTAATAGGTACCTTGAATAAGAAAAAGATAAAAAATAATCATTATTATATAGAAAATAGATTGAAAGCGATTTTCAAAATGGCTGAATTATGATGTCTCGAACGTATTTGCACACGAAGAATTATGGTACAAAATTTACGCATGAGGTTGGGGAAATAAAATCACATGTTCACCCTCCAGTTTTATTTGTCATTTGGACTCGGTATACAATTTAAACACCGTTTATTGAAAAATTTCAAAAAATTAATTCAGGGATTTTGTAATATGCTGATTTAAAGCCGAAAAATGCTGCGAAACTGAAAGTCAACTTTTAGTCAAAAACGGCGATTTTCTTTCCATTTTTCAAATATTTGTCGGTGTAAAACAATGATTTTTACATCACCATAAAGGAAAAGATAATTCTCGCCGAATAATGTATCATTTAAGAAAATTTATTGGCTGGTGCCGTTGCAGTACCCGTAACAGTTGCCAAGGATACTCGGCAACGTCAGATTCAAAAACGGGCTTTGGTGGTCAACTTCGACGTCTCGTGTACAAAAACTGGTTGGCTCTATTAGTATAAAATAAACAGCATCTTGTTTGAAATATGGTCAAAATAAGACATGCAAAATTTCAAGACGCTACTCGAAAGTTCGCAAAGTGTCGTGTTCTACCTTAACTCTTTGGTCCTGAGCAAAAGAGCAATCCTATGAAACGGAAAGTGCAAATTTACAAGATTGATTATAATATCGTCCTTGCATTTTAGATAACTTCTATTTCTTCATAACCAATAAAATTTCTGACCGGAGCATGTTCCAGTTTTATTGCAGGGATATTGTCAAAACTTAACACAGTTGAAAAAAATGCAAAATGTTTAAATCACCATCCTTTTTATTACTCATAACGCTTTTGTGTGTAGGATAAGTCCAACCTTATTGAAGGTATTTCATTCAAACTTCAAGCAATGACATGTATTTTTGGAAGGAAGTGTGATGTACACATACCTCTACGTTTCTTATCTTTTGAATCCCCCCACCCCTTTATTCCGATTTGGTCTGGAATGATGGCATTGGGGTATTCATTGGGAAGAAGTGCAGCGTGTAAAGTCTCAAGCTTCGTTACGTTTTGAATTATCTCGAGTTTTATAATTAAGTCATAAGATATATTTTCTGTTATTCAAACTTGATTCCACAATAGAGGGAGTTGAAACAAGAGAATTGTACAGGAACCGTAACTCTAGCTTTCCTTCTCTTATTTTATTTACCTGAATTCGGCTATTGAATTTACTCATTACATTTTTGGCTGGAACATAAGCCCGCAGAAATAAGTACTTATACGGTATGTGGTTTGAACATATCTTCAAATCGTCTGAAAGGATATTGTTAAAACATTTACACAGTGACGAATGTGACTGAGGGAAAATTCAGTATACAGGAACCTTACCTCTATTGTTTTCACTGTTTTTCAATTATCAACCTTATTAAATTATTAAAAAGAACTAGAAAATTAGTTTGTTTAAATGTAGTAGAATAACACCTGGAATTATGAAGAAGTACAACGTACAAGATCTTTAGCTGTAGCATACAATACTTTTTTAGTTATCCCTTATTTAATGATAAAATCATAACTTTATCTTCCTGAACATGAATTCAATCCTACTGTTGCGATTTTGTAAAGAAAAATCAAACAATGCAAGGGACAATGAGGGAAAGTGTACATAATCATAATTTTGTCTTCCTTACATTTGTTATTCTAATAATAATTTAGACCTTATTACAATTTGTGCTGGGCATAACTACAAAGATATTATAAGGACAATGTTAAATTAGAAGTTTACTGTTTTACAATTTCAGTGTAAGAAACATAACTCTGCCTTGCTTACGCTTTTAGTAATCTCCCTTTTTATGATTTATTCGCAAATCTTTTCATCAGAAAATAGCTTCAGTCCGATAGAAGGGATATAATTAAAGCTACACACAATCCATGGGAAGACCAATTAATAAAATTTAAACTTTATTTTGCTTCTGTTTTGAATATTTCTCTTTCAAAATACTCTTAAAGTTTTGAAGAATGTCTTCAAAACAAAAGAAATACTTGATAGCCTTTTAACCAACAATGAACCTGAGAATTACATATTCTTTCGTATGTTGGATACTTAAAATAATCTCAAAAAGTTGTCCCATTTTAAAATTGAATAAGGTGCATATTAATAAGCTAAAGAAATAAAACAAACAACTGCTGACAATTACGTTCAACCTAGGTATGTGAAATTAACACTGAGACATTTTTACAAATGCATCGAAACGAACATGTGTAATAGTGGTTTGAAAATGGTGAGAGTTTAAAAGTGCTGAACTGTCCGAAAGTGTGACCCCTTTCTGCAGCCATTTCCCGGAATTCAATGTATATATCAGTAAGCTGACAATTGTTTTGCAGAATAATGCACGTTGTATGTTTTTAATGTGGATCAGCATTCTTTCTATGATATGATGTTTAATTGATATTTTTCTAAAATGTTAGGCTATGTCTTAAGGATAACATGGTGTTTTGTTTTGTTTTGTAGAGTAATATACACGCTATCATTACAAAAACTACAAGACAAGTGTCAGTATACTGAAATAAACATTGAATTCAGGAAAAGGACTGCCTAAAGGGGCCCCACTTTCGGACAGTCAAACGCATTTAAAAACTCATCATTTTCAAAGAAATGTTACACATGTTCGTTTTGATGCATTTGCAATAGCGTGCGAGTGTTGAAATTTCACATAACTAGGTGGAACACAGTTTTCAGCAACTGTTTATTTTTATTTCTCTACAAATGGCATTAATTTTAAAGGGAGACAACTTTTTCAGAATATTTTAGGTATCCGTCGTACGGGACAGTACGGTAGAACATGTAATGGTCAGGTAAAATATTGGTAACGATGTTGTTCGTTTATCAAAAATTTCTGTATTTTGGTGATAAACTCCTAAACCTTAATGTTGTTTATAAAATCGTCAGTTCTTCATGCAGAATCTTTGGAATTTTTAAAACGGGATATAATCACCTTAAACTAGAATGTTCATCAGGCACATTGTTTTAGGACTTTTGGAATTGGACATGATTACTTTGATCAAAATTGATAAATTCATCAGCCATAATTAAGTGTGACTTGCTTTCATTTACTTAGTTGTTGTAAAAACATTAATGTGCATCATTTGTCTTACTGAATTTTGTAAGAATTCAATTATTGCCTTTTGTTATACAGATATATTATTAAACACATCCTGACTTTACTACATTTCTGGTTTTCTATTAGTTCTATAAAAATACGGATTGCATCGAGTACCGATTTTGGTACTCGAGTACTCGCCGATTTTTTGGATAGAGTGCTCGGTGACTCGTCAAAACTAGTTCAAAGCATTACGCTTATATTGCAGTTTTAGATTGATTAAAACACAGTGGGCAAACGTATTGTACTATTATAACAGTAACAGTAAGAATGAGAACGCACGATAGTGTTACCTGTGAGGTGTCATAATTGACCAGTGTGCACCAATTTACACCTTTGTGTTTGTATTATATGGGCAGCTGATCGAATAGATGACATGTATACAATATGGTGACATTTGATAGCCGCGTTAATATTGACGTGTTTCTAGTATTTTTTCTTCCATTCTATATTTTTCGAGTACTCGATTGCTAAATTTCGTAATCGATACCCGGGAAACCGAGCGAGTACTCGGTTAACTGGTTAACCGTTGCTATCCCTTAGAAAAATGGTACAAATGTAATTAAAGTCAAAATATGGTAGATCTATTTTAGTAGATGTGTATATTTTTCAGTTTGGTGTGTAAGTTTGATTTCGGAATAAAGATTTTTTATTTTCTCAGAATTGTTGGTATTATGTTGACTGACCAAAACGTTGTCTAAATGCCCTTTTTAATTGATCTGCATTTTGTCCGGCATCTGCCAGCAATACTGCCTTTCAGCATTTTCTCCAGAACCGCTTTAACTTCATTATTGGTAGCAGTAACCAGTTTAATTTTTTGACCCCTTAAAGAAGAGGGATATTTTTTCTCATGTCGGTCTTTGGTATATTTGGTTTCCGCTCAATAACAAGAGAACACTTGGCTCTGCAATAGTTAAACTTAATAGGATGACTACCTTTTGTCGGTAGGTGGCCCATTACTGTTTTAGAGGTCGGTAGGTCAAAGATCTAGGTCACAGTGACCGCAACTCTCAAAACAGTTCCGTCTTCGTTTCAAGAAAATGCTTGAGACTGTAGTGGTCAAACTTCATAATATGACTGTCTAGTATAGTCAGTATCAGTGTTAGTATGTTAAGTCAGTAGGTCAAATGTCTAAGTGACAGTGACAATAACATTAAAAACATGTTTGCATTTTGCTTTAATGCACCAAATGAATATGTCCATGGGTTGCAGCCCGTAACACTGTCTATGTGACATTTCATTTCTTAAAGCTTGATGCAGCCCATTAGTATGTCCATGCAAATTGGTTTACGGGTTCCAATTCAAATTGGTTTACGGGTTGCAGCCTGTAACACTATCAGAGACATTTAAGCTCTCAATTTTATGTAGTCCATTAGCATATTCCTGTCTATTGTTTTATGGGTTGCATCCCATAACACTGTGCGTTACATTTCACTTCTTAAAATTTATTGCAGCCTTATAGTATGTCAATGATAATTGGTTTTCGGGTTGCAGCCCAAAACACTGTCCGTGAAATTTCATTTCGTGAAGTTTCATGTAGCCCATAAGTGTGTATATACCCATTGGTTTACGGGTTGCAGCCTGTGACACTTTCAGTAACATTTCATTTCTTAAAATTAGATGCAGCCCATTTGTAAAGTTTTCTTACTATATACTGATAGTGTTTTGAGTTTATAGAACCATATAATTAATTGAAAACTAAATGGTCATTTATACCAGGAGTTGAAGAATTGGCCATAAGTAATGCAAAAACTACAGTTATTTACTATATACTTAGCTCCTGATAAACACGGCAAGGTATATTTTGAAAATAAAACTTGATATAAACGTTGATCATGACCAGCAAATTACCCCTACTGATCTTGATTTTTTTTTTGTCAAAGGTCAAGATCACAATGACCCGGGACAGTTAAAAAGTTTCTGGACTATAAATTAGAAACTCTTGGGCCTAGGATCACGAAACTTGAAAAGAAGGTTGATCATGACTAGCAAGTGAGTTTTATTGATTCTGAGGTCAGTATATCAAAGGTCATGGTCACATTGACCAAGAACAGGTCTACAGTTTCCTAATGATAACTCAAGAAAGCTTTGGTCTAGGATCAAGAAAATTTATAAGGAGTTTTGACATGACCAGCAAATGACCGGTATCGATTTGAGGTCAGTAGGTCAAAGGTCAAGGTCAATGTGACCCAGAACAATAAAACGGTTTCGGGACGATAACTTAAAATTGCTTTGGCTTAGGATCACGACACTTGATAGGGTGGTCGACAATGACCAGCATATGACCTCTGTTGATTTTGATATCACTATGACAAAGGTCAATGTCACAGTTGAACCGTTTCTAGATGATAACTTGAGAACGCTTTCGCATAGAATCACAAATTTTGATAGGGAGGTTGACCATCACCAGCAGGTGACCCCTATTGGTTTAAGGTCAGTAGGTCAAAGGTTAAGGTCACATTGACCCAGAACAGTAAAACATATTTTGCCGAATAACTAGAAAATGATTTTGTCGAAGATCAGGTCAGGTAAATGACCCATACTTGATTTGAGGTTAGTAATTCACACGTGCAATGCACAGTGACCAAATAATTTCTCTTCTTTGTGCTGTTATTGAATGCATCAAGGTTGGCATTTAGTATTTTACACTCTCTTGTTTAATATTTCAGTTTGTCTGCCTGTCGGTGTTTATACCTGTCAAAGTCCTAACACATTTATCAGTTTCTTGCCCTCCGCACCGTTATTTCAGATGTGTTTAAATTTGCGTTAGTATTACTTCATTTGACAGTACATAAATATCCAACAGTTTTTCTTCAGAGCTAAGAACAGGTTTAAGCCTTCATATCACGATCAGATGTGAAAAAAGGTCAATAAATTATAAAAAACATAATTATTAGCCAAAAGCTTTTCATCATTACAAAAGCTTTAAGATGTTTAATGTAATTTTTATCGTTTTGAAGGACATCTTTTAATAAATTTAAAAATTTAAATAAAACAATTTAACACGGGGCGTTTAAAATTTTCAAGTTAACGGGAAAGTCAAAGGCAAAAAAATATCTTTTTTATTATAGAAGATGTCAAAACCCTTTTCGATCTACATCGGTTGCTAAAGCCGTCGTAATCCCATTTTGTTGTTTCCACGTCAAAGGTCATGTCTCCAAGTTTCAACAAAAATGACACATTAAATACTTTTTTATAAAATAATTTTCTATATCAACATTTTTAATATTCTATAAACTGTGTAGAGTGTTTCTTTTAGTCAACAGACTAAAGGTCAATGTCATCTGAGAAGAACTGCATTTTGACATTCTTATTCCTTTTTACAAGTATTTAACAAAATATTATTTTTATATCAAAAAATGCGGTATCCCTTGTTTAGTTCCCATGGTATTACTTTCCATTGATTTCATATTGTTTTAACCCAATTTTATATGCCTCATTTTAAAGTCAGAATTATTTTGACTGTCCGCCTCAAAGCATGACTCCACATTTTGTCTCCATTAATGCATATATTGAGCTAAATTAAAAACCAGGAGTCTATGAGAATCTACAAAACGAGTTGTCAGGTGATTAGAGGTGCGTTATGGCCCTAGCATTCATTCAAATGTTCATGTTCTTCACGTTTTATCGTTACTTATAGAGAATGATTAATACATGGAAAAATCATTGCCGCGAAAATGTAAATTGTTGTATACTTTTTTATTTACAACTTGTCTTTTTTGTATTCACATCTGAGACTCGTCTTCAAATATTTTGCGTGATGTTTTAATTCTTATATATGTAATAATTTAGCATGTCGTCAGGTGTAAAGGCTTTCGTCCTGGCACACACGCTAACACACCATAACAACATTTTGAAAGTTGAGTGCGTTGTTTTGGTATGCGCATCAGCGCGACAAAACGGAACTGAAAAAGATACACAGAACACGACGGAAGAAAACATTTAATTTCGTATGTAACAGACAGCTCGAGTAAAGGAAAACATTACGTCACGGTGTAATCGGTTCTCCAGAGATTTCTAGCGAATCATTGCCTTTGTACATGTAACAAATGTCAGATTTAAACATCATTATAATTTTGGTTACAATAAGTCGATTGTCTTACCTTTCTTATTTCTATTACTTGTCAAGGGACAGCTGTAAGTGTACTTGAAAAGCCGTCAATTAAACTGTCAATTTCTGAAACAATGGCCAAGGTGCGGGGAGCACCCTAAATTCAGTACTAAGCCTATTTTCGGATAAAAAGGTATCAGTTTTGCATTAAATGTGAAAATGATGTACATGTACCATGTTTCCTTAAAATGGTATTCACAATAAGATAATGATTAGAAAATACAAGTTTTACCTACTTTGAAGCAATTTTCACTTAATAAGAGCTTTTCTTTATAGGTTAGAATGTACTGAATGTCTCCGCTACTATTTTCAGTGTAAAATGACAATGCATAGCATCTTAGGGTCAGCATTTCTAGCCTTTCGATTCTTCTCTTGAAGGTTTGTTTATGGACAATCAATAAAAAACAAAAAAATATCGGGTTTTCCATAATGCAGTGAAACATGGTCACGTGACATGATAAAACTGATAATATTGTGTAGGAAGACATCAACAGTTACCTACTTTCATTTTGATTCAACCCAGCAGGTTCTACACAAACTTGGACTAATGTAACGTTACATAGCTTTAAAGCATCCACAGAGATTCTTATCAATACAGTTTATACCTGGCATGAAAATGACCTTTACTAGGCGGGAAAATAGCACTATATACTGATATGGACTACTTTAGGTGTGACCACAGAGGAATAATCGGCGATTTTCGTTCCTTATTTGAATACATTTGCGAGTATCTCTACTTTCTTTTGAGTAGTGAATAATTTTGTTGTAACAAAGTCGTAAAGCTTGGTTTGACGCTTTGTCTTATTTCATATGAACGTCTTACTGGCTATCATCTGCATGATTCTTAAAAATATTTAAAATAATACGTGCATATTAGCAATGAATACAATTTGTCACGGTCCAGTGGTTTTTTGCCAAGAGCTTCAGGATATTGTATGAGAAATAGCAAATATATTGTCAATTATTATTTCAAATACATGAGTCGTCACAGAGCCAACCGTTTTTGTTTTTGTTTTTTTTTTTTTTTGTTTTTGTTTTTGTTTCTGTTTCTTTGTAAGATTGACGATGTTTGTCATAAACAACATTTGCCATTTGCTGTTGGAATTCAATAAAAACAAAGTTAATGCTGATAATAACACTTATCTAATTTAACTGCACTCTTACATCTATTTGCAGCATAACAGCGGCTAAAGTAGCGTTTAAATTTTCGGTCGTTTGAGATTACCGAGTCCGATAAAGACGGTGTCATAGGGTTTGAACCGGGTGTTGAATACCATTCGTGAGTCGACTCAGATTTTCATATTATTGCAAGGCTTACAAACTCCAGAATTTGTATCCTTATATTTTCTTGCAACTATTTACACCAGGAATCAATTTATTTTAAACATAGAGGCCATACAGAAGATGTGAAACATTTAGTTTTGATTCGTTTGAAAAACAGACAAAATAGAACAGAAATAAACGTATCATTCAATGCTTAAAGAAAACTTAGTAAGGTGAATGTAGATTTTGTTCCTTAAGAAAAACTTTGAAAAATTTACCTCATATTTCTTTAGCATTACAGAAAGACATCTAAACACACTGACACTTAATAAGAAAGTTAGCCATTACAACAATATTATTGCTATCATACCTACTTATTTTTTACCTTTATTTTAGAGTTAATTATTTCATTTATTACATTTGAACAATCTTAGTTTTAGCGGACCATGCAAATTTGCATTCTTAAATATATTACAAGGTATTGTTTGCACATTTGTTTTTGTATGAATACATCTGCAAGTCACCATTTTCGCAACATTAACAGCTGAAATGTTTTAAATCATTCATTTACAACTGAAATATTTTAAATAATTCATTTATCATGTCTGACTAATTGCTCTTCAAATCAGCCATGTAACTAATTGCAACAGAGAATGAGAATTAAATGCAAATATGTTAGATATTAAATATTCTAAAACAAATTTGAGTCTGATTTAAGTTCTATGCAGTAAAAATTCTTCTTATCATTGACAGAAATCATATTAAAAAGGTGCCTCACTTTTAGTGGAGCAGTACTATTGCAAACATTAGACAAATTCTGGCAGATTTTCTTAATGATATTGGCATTTATAAAAACTCACTAAAGTAATGTGATACATGTTTCGTTATAACGAAATTAAGTTTACAGAATATGAAAAAAAAAATTTTAACCCTTTTTTTACAAAATAAACTACTTCCAATTTTTTTTTCAGATTTGTTCATTGCTTCAGATCTGCTATACATTTGTTTTGCCAATGTAATGACTTTCTGAACATAGATCTTTTGAAATACAGCATATTGGTAGAAATATTAAGTATATCTAACATTTATTAAATTTGAGTCGGAAATCAAAATGAGATATACTGGTATGAAATTGTGCTATGGCAGTACATATAATCAATTTGGGAAGAATACTGTAAAGCGAGAAGGAGCACGGCTGATGGACTGTATTACGCGAGAAGTTATAAAGAATTATTGGGTAACGAAAATCAATGTGTCTTTTGTATCTTTTTATTATATCGCAATATTCCTAAATCACAGATCCGTACAACAATATAAGCTGTGAACACAATATTTTGCTTTATTTTGCATAGAACAGAACCACAGATTCCAATACAATATTTCAAAAGAAGTGTTTAAACCCATTCATAGCTGCTATAAGCGAGATTTGCATTAGAAGTATAAAGGGGCACAGCAATATACATGTAATAATAAAAAGCACACGTTTAGAGGTCTAGGAAATATTAAATACCTATTACTTTATGTAACGTTTATAAAACACCTTACTGACTTCATAATCTCAATGAGGGGTGGACGTTTGAATCACTATAGGTCATATTTCTAAAGTATCCGTCCATTTAGGAATTATAATAATTTAAGTTAATTTCCAGTTTGACATAAATGATCCGTCGTATGATTCTTAAGACTTTAGCTTAGCGAACAGAGCTTGCTAAGTTTTGTCATTTACTGTGTATCTCTTGTTGTTCTGCTTGCAGAAAAAAATAATGTGCATGCAGTCCATTAGGAGTACGATATGAAAAAGAATTTTACAGTCATTTTTTTTCTAAGACCTCAACTGTTTTGCTAGTTTCCTGATGCTGTGCAATTCTCTACTGTGTAAATGATATAAAGTATCAGTCCGATACATATACTTTTGTTACAGTCTTTGTAAAATGTTATAGGACGTGTTTAAGATATTTCCTACCCGCAAACACATTTGAAGACATCGAACTTGATAAAAAGATAACCCGGTCATGTAGCCACAGCTATTTGCCTGTTATTTATATAAGCGATCATAAAATATTTTTCACTAATATACAACCGAGAACAAATCAGATCACGTTGTCAGAGGAGGAACTATAAATGTTTCAACATTTAAGTTTCATAAAAACGACATGCTATAATTCAGCTCAGTTCAGTGTATAATTATTATAAACCAATGCAAACACGCAATATCTTTAAAAGGTCGATATTATTTATCATTCCTTCTTGGATTTCTTTAATATATAGGCATATATATCTAATTATTTCAGATGCACGCCATTTCAAGATATTATTATCATTTTGTCAAATGTACGCAATAATGTATAACTGGTTCTGAGTGGAGAATCAAATTCTTGCTTGTGGGTTTATCAAAATAGCCCCAGGTAATAGATTTACAGAGAATAAATTCGTTATCTTTGTAGTCTAATTGTCCATCTTCGCACATCCACATATCTTAATGATATGTTTCACGGATTGTCTGTTGTTCACCAAAATATATTTGCAACAACATTGAATGGTTCTCTCTTATTTACCCATAAAGCTTCTGTCAGCTACACACAAGGGGCCAGCAAAAGCAAAAATGAGAATTTCGGATGAACGGTTAAAATAACATCCTATAATAATCTAACATGGACTCTATTTAGCTTTTTTTCTATTTCTTAACATACTTTTTTTTCAATGAACGAACAAGGTGTAGGTCAATTGTTCATTACTAAATTTTGTAGCTCGGCCTCAGTACCAATTTATCAGTTATTTTACACACAGTTGCATCAAAATAAAATAAAGTTTAATTTTCCTAAAAAGCATATCGCCTATGCATGATATCTCGCATGTATGAAGCCTTTTCACTAACATTTCAAAACGCTATGGAACATGAACTCTTTAGCGACTTCCTTTGAGTTATGTCCAAATCAAGGTCATGTTCACGAATCAGGCATTTTAAACAGAGACACAAAAGAGAGCTGACTAGTAAAGTAAAGAATTAATCCAATAATTTTGAAAGGGAGCTGTAATGAATAGAGTATTTTTCATATTTTACTTGATATAAAAGATAAATATAGATATAG
Source organism: Mercenaria mercenaria (assembly GCF_021730395.1). NCBI lineage: Eukaryota > Metazoa > Mollusca > Bivalvia > Venerida > Veneridae > Mercenaria > Mercenaria mercenaria. Next base: position 63,377,932 of record NC_069368.1, on the reverse strand, counting down.
TATGTAAAGCTGTGATTAAAAAATGTGTTATTTTTTACCCTTGACACTTTGATTTTAATTTTTGTCATGGCGAAATTCACATGTTGCTTCTTCAATTCCAGGGATTAATTCTAGACCAAGGTGGTCACAGACAGCACAGAAGTATTAATTAAAACGGTTTGTTATTATCAATTTAAAAAGTAACTTCGGCCACCAGCACTGAAATGTTACCTATTTGTGGATTGTATATAATTAAGGTGTTTCACACTGTACTGCAACGTATAATTTCTGGTCATCTGGCATTCGTTCACAATATGAATTTGCTTATTTGATTTGCTTTAATCTATTTACATAATATGTTGACATTAATCTCCCCATATATTTCAAAAACATCTATGTAAAATTTAGATTTTTTTAAGATTAAAAACGTGATAGAAATACAACAGTTCATAAATCTAAATAATTTATGTTCTTCGTGTTTCTAAGTACATGTTTACGTTTAACTACAAAATATAAGCGTAATATCGATAAAAATCATTTTAAATTGTCAAAAGTTTTTTGTTTTTTTTTCCAAAATGCTTTTTAGGATATCGTTTCTTAACACAGTTAAAACTCTGATAACATGACCCGCTTAAAACTGAAATCCGCAGAGGACAATACAGTATTTAAATTCTCAAGGTTTCGTGTTATACATGCAAATAAAAATGCACTCTGAATACCGAGAACTCTGAATTATGAAAACCGGGCGACTAATACATGGCCAAAAAGAAAAAACAATAAATATAGAATTCCGAAAAATAAGTGTAAAATGTGTATTGCCAGTTTAATTCTAAAGACATTATCTCATACGGCGAAAGGTTTTGATTTACAAATTCACAAATATTACCCAAACAGTTTTTGAAAACACTAACCTGTGTGTTTAAATATAAGATCATTATATTCGATGTTTTCGGAAATTTCACATGTTTAGGACAACATTTTAAATACTTCTCTCTTTACACTTTCGTTTAATGTAATAACATGTGTCGCAAAATGCATCAAAATGTTACTTAGAATTACATTTAAGTCGTTTCTGAATTATGTCAGACATAGGTTTTTTTCTCAAAGATGCGTCTGCAAGGAAGACAGATTATTTAATGGATGGTTCATTTTAAATGTTATGGTCTAGTTTTGACAAAATGTCCCAAAAAATATTCCCATGCCTGAGATAAAAATACAAAAGATAAAAAAAAAAAGAAAAAGAAAAAAGAAAAAAACTGTAATGTATCTATAGATACAAATGCAGTGATTCGCCTGGTATGCTTCCATTTTCCATTCGAATGAAGTCCACATCAATTTAGAGTGCCAATTTCCGGACTAGTAAATGCCATTTTTTTATGGCAGATATAAGCTTTATTGATGATTGAGTGTAAAGGATGATTTTATCGTTTTCATCACATATCTCAGTCATGTTACCATTGTTTCATTGCATCATGGTGAACTATACATATATGTTTATATCTTTGATTGCCTAAAGAAAGACCTACAAGATAAGGTCAGTCCGGCAAAGAGTGATGGAAGACTCGAATTGCTGATTAAGACATAATATCATATATCAGTTTTACATAGAAAATAGTAGCGGAGACCTTTGATAATGTACCTTCTGACCTATATCCAGGAATGTTATGCTTTGTTGGACAGTTTTGATAGAATAGAAAACAGAGAAAACAAATCATTTCACATGTTGTCGTCAATTTTAAAGAGTGCTTAAAGTGTTTGCCTATCTAATTGTTATATACCTCTTTAGATATTACTCTAATAGATGTTTTTATATCATAAAAATGCTCTTCTGTATGAAGTATTAGAAATGTGTTATTTCGAGGACCCTAGACTCCGAGCTACGAACAATCCAGATGTCTTGGGGAGAAGCTAAACAGGTTGCCATGGACCGTACCAGATGGAGAGCTGTTGTGAAGGCCCTATGTCCCTCCAGGGATGAAGAGGACTAAGTAAGTAAGTAAGTTATTTCGAATCTATCTTTCTAAATTATCCCTTTCAATCTATAGTGGTCAATACAGTTCTTTGACTACAAACTTTAGTAACGTTATTATTTCTGAGGTTTCGCAGAATAAACCATGCTTTTCATTTTTCTTTGTTCAACTAACCAAACAGATCGAACCGTTTAATGCATTGACACTTAACGTGTTCTTACGTACAAAAAAATACATTTCCGGTCACGATATAGTGATCATTCATCACCGTTTCAAATCTGGAAATGGTACCAATGCCGTACGCAACTGTTTTTAGTGATCATGCAATTCACATGTGGAAATAAGTATCTTTAGTAAGTATACAGACAAGACGTATTTTGAAAAACTAACAATTATCTGGAAGTCAATCTTTATGAAAATAAATCACTTATATAAAAACAGTGCAATAGGGCTTGATCATAGTTTGATTGTGAGCTGATATTTGTTTGTAAGTAGTCAGCTTATGACCATTAATGAATCTGCTTTTAAAATTGAAAGCCAATGCATACGGAATGCAAAACATATTAGAATATGTTAATGTTTGTCACTATCAACATGAACTTTTTATAGCACAAAATGGCAGGACGTATTAAGTAGCAATTCGAGTCTTTCAACATTTTTTGCCAGACTGACCTTATCTTGTAGGTCTGTCATTATGCAATCAAAGATATAAACAAATACCTATTGTTGACCATGATCATGGCATGATGCAATGGAACAATGGTAACATGACTGAGATACGTGATGAAAACGCTATCATTGCGTCGGAAAACATCAGGAAATACCGATTTTCACTCTCATTTTACCGAACAGCTTCTTTGCAAATTTTGAAACATAAAACGTAGCTTAAAATCATCCTTTACACTCAAGCATCAATAAAGCTTATATCTGCCATAAAAAATAGCATTTACTAGTCCGGAAAATGGCACTCTATATTGATGTGAACATCATTCAAATGCACAATCGAGGAATACCAGGCGAATCATTGCATTTGTATCTATAAATACATTACAGATTTTGTTTTTATTTTTTTTTATTTTCGCAGGCATGGGGATCTTTTTGGGGACTTTTGTCAAAACTAGATCATAACAAATTTTAAAAAAAGCCATCCAATTTAAAAAAAATCGTCTTCCTTTTAGACCATCTTGGAGAAAAAAAGTCTATGCATAACGCAATTCAGAAACGACTTTTAAAAGTAATTCTAAGTAACATTTTAATGCATTTTGCGACACATGTTTTTACATTAAACCCAAAGTGTAAAGAGAGAAAAGTAAATTTTTAAAAAGTTTTCCTTAACATTTGAAATTTCCGAAACCTCGAATGTAATGATCTTATGTTTAAACACACAGGTTAATGTTTTCCAAAACTGTTTGGGTAATATTTGTGAATATTTAAATCAAAACCTTTCGCCGTTTGAGATAATGTCCTTACTATTAAACTGGCAATACACATTTTATACTTATTTTTCGGTATTCTATATTTATCTTTTTTTCTTTGTGGCCATGTTTAAGTGGCCCGGTTTTCATAATTCAGAGTTCTCGGTATTCAGAGTGCATTTTTATTTGCATGTATCACAGGAAACCTTGAGCATTTAAATACTGTATTGTCCTCTATGGATTTCAGTTTTAAGCGGGTCATGTAATCAGAATTTTAACTGTATTAAGAAAAAATATCCTAAAAAGTACTTTGGAAAAAAAGAAATATGAAATGATTTAAAATGAATTTGTACCAATATTACGCTTATAATATTATAGTTAAACGTATACGTGTACTTACAAACACGAAGAACACATTTAGATTTATGAACTGTTGTATTTCTATCACGTTTTTAATCTTAAAAAAAATTCTAAATTTTACATGGATTTTTTTTTTTAAATATATGAGGAGATTAATCATGTCAACAATTATGTAAATGGATTAAAGCACATCAAAAATAAGCAAATCAAATAAGCAAAATTCATATTGTGAACGAATGTCAAGATGACCAGAAATATACGTTGCAGTACAGTGGGAAACACCTTAAGGTATCAAATCCACAAATAAGTAACATTTCAGTGCCTGATGGCGCTATGTTACTCTTAAAATTGATAATACTACCGTTTTAATTAATACTTCTGTGGTGTCTGTGACCACCTTTGGTCTAGAATAATACCTAGAATTGAAAAAGCGATATGTGAATTTCGCCATGACAAAAACTTAAAAAAATGTCGAGGGTATAAAATAACACATTTTATAATCACAGATTTACATACCAGATCTATATTTATCTTCTATAACAAGTAAAATATGAAAAAATGCTCTCTTCATTACAGCTTCCTTTCAAAATTAATGGATTAATTTCTTACTTTACTAGTCAGCTCTCTTTTGTATCGCTTTTTAAAATGCCTGATTCATGAGGATGACCTTGATTTGGATATAGCTCAAAGGAACTCGCTAAAGAGTCCATGTTCCATAGCGTTTTGAAATGTTAGTCTTAGTGAAGAGGCTTCATACATGTCAAATATCATGCCTAGTCGTTATGCTTTTTTTTTTTTTTTTGAAAGTTAGTTTTTATCTTAGTTTTATGCAACTGTGTGTAAAATCACTGATCAGTTGGTACTGGGGCCTAGTTTAAAAATTTAGTAATGAACAATTGACCTACACCTTGTTCTTTCATTGATAAATAAACAATCTTTTAAGAAAGAGTAAAAACCTAAAGAGAGTCCATGTAAGATTATTACAGGATAATATTTTAACATTCATCCGAAATTATCTTTTTTACTGTTGCTGGCCCCTTGTGTGTAGCTGACACAAGATTTTGGGGTAAATAAGAGAGGACCATTCAATGTTGTTGCAAATATATTTTGGTGAACATTAGACAATCTGTGAAACATATCAGTAAACATATCAGTAAACATATGCGGATGTGCGAAATTAGAATATGGGCATTTAGACTACAAAGTTAACGAATTTAATCTCTGTAAAAAAAATTACCTGGGGCTATTTTGATAAACCCCCATACAACAATTTGATTTTTCACTCAGAACCAGTTATACATTATTGCATACATTTGACAAAATGATGCTGTTATTTTGAAAAGGCTTGCATCTAAAAAAAATAGATATATATATGCCTATATTTTAGACAAATCCATGCACAAGAAGAAATAATAAATAATCTTTTAAAGATATTGCGTGTTTGCATTGGTTTATAGTAGTTATACACTGAGCAGCTAATTATAACATGTCGCTTTTGTTGAAACGTATATGTTGAAACATTAATAGTTCCACCTCTGACAACGTGATTGATTTGTTCTCAGTCGTATATTAGTGTATTTTTTTTATGATCGCTTATATAAATATTAAATATACTACTAAACTCGTGCTATTTATTATTACATGTAAATCATTGTGCCCTTTTGTACTTCTAATGCAAATCCCGCATATAGCAGCTAGGAATTGTTTTTTACTTCTTTTGAAATATTGTATTGGAATCTGTGGTTCTATGCAAAATAAAATTATTGCGTTTACAGCTTATATTGCTGTTCGGATCTGTGATTGAGGAATATTGGGGTATAATACAAAAGATACAATAAAACATATTGATTTTCGTTGCACAATAATTATTTATAATGTTTCGCGTACTACAGTCAGCTTTTTCTCCTTCTCACTTTACAGTGTTCTTCCCAAATTGATTATATGTACTGTCATAGCACAATCTCATACCATTATATTTCATTTTGATTTCCGACTCAAATTTAATAAATGTTAGTTATGCTTAATATTTCTATCAATATACTGTATTTCAAATAATCTATGTTCAGAATGTCATCACATTGGCAAAACAAATGTATAGCAGATCTGAAGCAATGAACATAACTTAAACATATTGGAAGTAGTTCATTTGTGTAAAAAACAGGCTTTCATATTCTGTTAACTTAATTTCGGTATAACGAAACAAGCATCACATTACTTTAGTGGGTTTTTATAAATGCTAATATCGTTAAGAAAATCTGCCAAAATTGGTCTAATGTGTGCAATATCATTGCACCACCAAAAGTGAGGCACCTTTTTCATATTATTTCTGTCAATGATAAGAATATTTTTTATTGCATAGAACTTAAATCAGACTCTTTTGTTTTTGTTTTAGAATGTTTAATATCAAACATATTTGCATTTAATTCTTATTCTCTGTTGCAATTAGTTACATGGCTGATTTGAACAGCAATTAGTCAGCCATGATTAATGAATGATTTAAAATATTTCAGTTGTAAATGAATGATTTAAAATATTTCAGCTGTAAATGTTGCAAAAATGGTAACTGGTAGATGAATTCATACAAAAACAAATGTGCAAACAACACCTAGTTATATATTGAAGAATGAAATTTGCATGGAACAGCTAAAACGTAAGACTGTTCAAATGTAATATTGAAATAATGTAAGGCCACACCAAATTACTTTCTTGGTCATCGGATTTTTTTCCAAAAAATTTAGGAGCGGGCGAGCGAAATAAAAATAAAATACAATATTTGTTTTTAGATTTCACCTAATTTTTTGGAGCGGCCGAGGAGCGATTTGAAGAAAAAATATAAAACCTTGTCACAAGAATAAACAAACACTTCAAAAACACATCAAAATGGCTTGAAAATACATAAAAGAACCAAAGGTCTTTAAAGTTGAAAGTTTAATGGCAAATCTTTCCCAAAATACATGGCAACCACTAGACACCTGACTCAAATATATCTATGTTAAGAATAAGAAAGCTGTTACTCCCATGTAGTGTATAACAGAAATCATTATATATATGGAAAATACTGCAATCACCTCACCAGTATATTAGGTACTCGTGACCTATATATCATAGTGTCTTTCAACTTTCAATGCAATTTCACCAGATACAAGGAAATCTATCATCCACTGATGGCCCAATTCACTTGTAAATTCAATGATAAATTTTGCACTTTCTGTTGTTCTTTGATTTTCACATTTAGCTTTAACAGATAGGGAAGGTCTACTTTTGATAATGCAAGTGGGTATTCTTAACAATAAATGCCTTAACATTCTCAGTTTCTTTTTGATAAATAGATCTGATGGTATCCGAACAAATCTGAAAAAAAAGATCTATAAGCAGTAATATAAAATTCTTGTATTTCTACTCTACTTGAAAAATAAAATAGTAAGCTATTATTCATGTTTTCTTGGACTTTGAGTTTGTATTCCTTTGCCCTAATAAAGTTTCAGATGCGTACCCCTTCTCCGCCAGAAAATTGTGTTAATTTTACATAGCTGATATTTCATTAGAAGCATTTTACCATTCCTTAAAATCAAAGTTATTTTATTGTCTGTTACAATTCATTACTTATGATGTAACACTGGTTGTGAAGTCCAAATTGAATTATACTGCCTGTTTATCATTTAAATACTAACAAGTTACTGCTGATATATGTGTATAATTTTAATGATCGCAGCTAATCACCAACCATTATTAGATGGCAGTGTTTTAAATAATGAGATATTGATAAAAAATATATTGCGGAAAATCTTCGTAATGATCTTTCCAAGATTTGTTTACACAATCTAACTGTCATTTCGGCTCTCAGTTGTGCAAACTGGGGCAATACAGAGCCTCAAACATGTTCTTCTGGTGTTTTAATGGACAATTGTGATTAAAAGTATTCAATTTGATGAATTACTGTCTCTTCACAGTGACTTTAAGGCTCCTAAACAGTGAAAAAAACGCCCGCCCTGAAATTTTGAAATCGGTCTGCAAAAACTGAAGCGAGCGGAAACTGATTTTGAAAAAAAAAAATGTTTTTGATTCTAGAAAAAAGTGGAGCGGAAATCCGTTGACCAAGTAATCAATTTGGTGTGGCCTAACTCTAAAAATGAAAGGTCAGTAAAATAAATAGGTAAGATAGACAATAATATTGCTTGTAATGGCTAACTTTCTTATTAAGCTGCTCAGTGCGTTTAAATGTATTTCTGTAATGCTAAAGAGAATTAGGTATTTAGCAATGTTTTTCTTAAGGAACAAAAATCTTCATTACCTACTAAGTTTTCTTTAAGGATTGAATAATATGTTTATTTCTGTCCTATTTTGCCTGTATTTCAAACAAATCACAAGTAATGTTTAACATCTTCTGTATGGCCTCTATGTTTAGAACAAATTGATTCCTGTGGTAAATAGTTGCAAAAAATATAAGAATTCAAATTCTGCAGGTGTTTGTCAGCCTTGCAATGATATAAACATCTGAGTCCATCCGTTCAAACCCTATGACACCGTCTTACCGGACTCGCTGATCTCAAACGACCAAAACTTTAAACGCTACTACAACCGCTGTTATATTGCAAACAGAGTTTAGGAGTGCAGTTAATAAATAAAATAAGCGTTATTATCAGCATTATCTCTCTTTTATTGAATTCCACCAGCAAATGTTATTTATGACAAACATCGTCAATCTTAGAAATAAAAAAGAAAACGGTTGGATCTTTGACAACTCATGTACTTGAAACAATAATTGACAATTTCATTGCCATTTTCTAACATATGTCATGTATTTTTACTTTAATTTCAAAGACATGTAAAACACGTGACCATTTTAGTTGAACAATCGTCTATCACAGATGTTTCCTACTATAAGCAGGCGTGAAAACGCACATCTGAATAACAGACAATAACTGTGAAACTTATGTCATGTATTTTTACTTTAATTTCAAAAACATTATTTCAAAAAGGTGACCAATTTCATTGACCAATTATATATCACATATGTTACCTACCCTACTATAAGCAGGCGTGAAAAACGCATATCTGTTTAACTATTAACTAGTTTATTGAATGTGTTTCAAACATTTCGAATGTTAGTTAACATCTGATCAAATAAGAGTTTTACAGTTATGTCTAACATAATGAAATTGTCACAAAAGGCATCAAAATGACAGTTTCGGTAACATGTAAATCGTTTCTGAATTACAAAATCTGTAACCTGTTTCTTCATTCTGAGTTTAAAAAAGGAACACAGTTTTCTTAATGGATAGCTCGTTTTTAACGTCTTTGTTCAGTTTTGAAAAAAGTAAAAGAAATCTCCATGCCTGCGAAAAAAAAAAAAAAAAAAACAGTATTTATAGGTACGAATGTAGTAATTCGCTTTGCAGGTTATCCTGGATAGTAAAAAGAAATGTCTGCGGATGATTTTAATCTATGTGATGTGCTTCAAATCTAACGTGGCCCCGAAGCAGTTTGGTAAAATGAATCTGAAAGTAGGTATTTTCTGATGTCTTCTTATGCAGACAACTGCCCACAAGAAGTCAACAAAAAAAGAGAATTTCAGATAAACTGTGATAATATTAATATATAATAATCTTACATGGACGTCCCTTTTCCTTTTTTATAAGATATGAATCTTAAACCTCTGGCCCCTTAACGACTTCCTTAACGCTGTGTCCAAATCAAGGTCATCCTCACGAATCAGACATTTTTAAAAGAGACATAAAAGAGAACTGACTTGTAAAGTAAAGAATTAATTAATCCTTCAGTTTTGAAAGGTAACTGTAAGGAAGAGAGCATTTTTTACATAATTTACTTGTTGTAGAAGATAAATATAGATCTGGTATGTAAAGTTGTGATTACAAAATGTGTTATTTCTACCCTTGCACACTTTCAGTTTAATTTTTGTCATGGTGAATTTCACATATCGCTTTTTTAATTTCAGGTATTATTCGAGACCAACGATGGTCACAGACAACACTGAAGTATTAATTAAAACGGCAGTATTCTCAATTTTAAGAGAAACAAGGGGCCACCATGCTTTTAAATGATACCTATTTGTGGATGTATATTTCTGGTCACCATAGCATTCGTTCACAATATGAATTTTGCTTATTTGATATGTTTTAATCCATTTACATAATTTGTTGACATGATTGTTTTCCCCATATATTTTAAAAATCAATCCAAAATTAAATATGTTTCAAATATTACAAGGATAATAGAAATAAAAAAGTCATAAATATAAATGTGCTCTTCGTATTTGTAAGGATATTTATGCGTAATATCGATAAGAATTCATTCATTTAAAATAGTCAAAAGTGTCAAATTTTCTTTATTTTCCAAAGTGCTTTTCAGGATATTGTTTTCGTAATACGGTAAAAACTGTTATTAAAGGACCCTCTTAAAACTGAAATACGCAGAAGATCATACAGTATTCAAATTCTCAAGGTTTCCTGTTACAAATGCACACAATAAAAAACACTCTAAATGTCAAGAACACTGAATTCTGAAAACCTAACCACATTTACATGGCCAAAATGAAAAAAAAAATAAATATGTATTACCGCAAAATAAGTGTAAAATATATATCTATTGCCAGGTTAATTCTTAAAACATTATCTCAAACAGGTACAAATTTTGGTTTAAAATTTCACAAATGTTACCCAATCAGTTGTGTTAAGGTAGGACAACTCTAATGGACAATATTCCAAACTTAATTCAAAATGTGTTTTTTATTATCTATATCATACCACTGAATTGTTTTTAAAATATTAGGACACCTTTCCAGGTGAATAAAAAAAAATTTCTTAAAAATTCCATCCCACCCCATGTTTTCACTTTTACTCAAAATCATCTGACCCCTAGGGTAAATAAAATGGCCATAAATTACTTATATTAAGCAATATAATACTAAATTTGGAGTTTATCGACCTAGAAGTGTTGTTTGTTTGCAAATAAGATGATTTAAATGTTTATTTGCAAGACATTTCTTCTAAATTTGCATTTACCCATGAGAATATGTGCAAACTCAAAAGCACTTTATTCTGCGGCAAAATGTCGTGACGACACTAAAAGTATAATTTTTCGGCAATAATATGATTATTCCAAAACAAATTAATGCTTATTTTTTATAACTGACCTATTCCTTAGGTAAATAAACTATATTTGAAAACTTTGCCCGTCTAGTATTGAAAAAACACCAATGGGAAGTTGGACAGATGGAAATATTTTCATCACTTTATTTCCACTACTACATATCGACAGCTGCCTATAACGATCAGAATCTATGTATTATTGACATTTTTACAACTTGTTTGGAGTCTATAACAATACAAACACATGTGAATACATTTACTAGTTGGTTTAACCATTTTAATGTAAAATAATAAGGTATCATTAGGTATTTGATACCACCAAAAAGTAAATTTGCCAAGACAAAATTTGAGTAATAATATATCTTACGCATTGCATAAATATTTTCTGGTAAATACATTGTATGATGTTTTATAGATAAGAACATTGCAATAAATATAGAATACCTATATTGTTATTTCCTTAATTATCACTGTGACAAATAAATGTACATAAAACATTTTTGTCCCTGAACAGTCATTATACCAGTGTATAAAAATCTAGTGATTTTCAAAATATTTAGCAATTTGTGGTACAATCTCTTCCAACACTTTCTTATTGTTAGAGGCTCTTGGTAAGCCTTCTGAGTTCTTTGAAATAAACACATCTTTTAAAGCATCTTCCCCACCTCTGGTATGCAACAGTTTTAAGTGATTTATATTCAGACCAGACCCAGCAATGTTTTCAGCGGTAGTTTTTTTTTATCACACCTGAATAAATCAACGGATTCAATGATGGCAAATAGAGTGTTTTAGATTTGTTGAAAGCCATGTTATTAGCAACTGCTGACTGAGTAAAACTATGAGCCATTAAATCACTACTTGGTAGGTTCACAAACTTGATTAATTTCCCAAGGGCTACCACATCATCCATGGCATTGTGTGCATCGTATGTTTCACCAAGTAAGGATTACACAAGGTCTACTTGTTTCAGTTGATGTGGTCAGATAAAGCTTTCGAAACACTGACATGGAGTCAATGAATGTACATTCTGATAACTTATCCTGAGCTCCAATGTTCTTTAATGTAGGCACAAGAATGGGAAAGTCAAATCTGCGACTATTGTGAGCTACTTAACATACACTTTTAAATTTGGATATATCCAATTAACAAATTCATCCATAGCAGTTTTTATAGACACTGATTGCACTTTTGTTCCATTTACTGTCATTTCCTCATTATATTAAATGATATGCCAGTAACAGTTGTTGCAGCCGTAGAAATGGGAACTGTTGGTTTAACATATGTACTGAACTGCTCTCCTGACTGTAACTCCACTGCAGCAATCTGTGTAATATGCGGAAGCACTCCGTCTTTAACTGCAAAACAATTGAAAAAAAAAATGTATACATATTCACTTTATTCAGAAGTAAATGTCCATTCCCCTACTTCACTTGCACAGATTGTCAAAATTTTGGAACTGCTAGTGGGGATTGTACTCTTGTCCCCAGCTTCTCAGACTGACACTTTGGTCGGAAGAGCTATCGGTGACCCTCCATAAGAAAAATTCTGATATGCATTCCCATGTTGATTGTATATATAATAATTTTGTTGAACCTAGCATAAAAAATAGTTCTTCAATGATAACAATGTTATACCAAATTCAAGCTGTCTGGTAGACTATGTTGTACATACAGCAGACACTAGCAACCATGTGTCTGACACCAAAATACAGAAGTTAATGGACATGATTTCTGAAGTTGTAACAAACTAAACAATTACTCACTCAGGCCTGTTGTTTCCAAGTCAAAAGATATAACAGTTGGGGGTCCTGGTAACTGGACAGGTTTAAAATTACCCCTTGGAATGGAATCTGGAATCTGTTCCACATCTACATTGTCGCCGTGACCAATTCCTGTTATATAAAAGTATAAATGCAAACAAATGTATTCATCTTTTGGTTTTGGTTTCCCTGACTGCTGACCTAGTAACAAAAGCAGCTGTAAAATTATAATGAATATGGCAGTTATGTTTTAAAATATCCAAGTGTTAAACAACATATATGAGCCGCACCATGAGAAAACCAACATAGTGGCTTTGCGACCAGCATGAAACCAGACCAGCGCAGATCAGGTTCCATGCTGTTCATTTTTGAAGTCTATTGTAATATGGGGAAACGTTAGCGGACAGCATGTATTCTGACTAGACTGCGGATGCGCAGGCTGGTCTGAATCTATGGTGGTCGCAAAGTCACTATGTTGGTTTTCTCATGGTGTGGCTCATATGTATTTGTAAAGGGGACCATATCATAACATACAAGTTCAATATTACAAGAGCTCAGAACATGAAAATCCCCCTTGGTGGAGACAGTAACTGTAAAAGTAGAGCCTCCACATATGAATAAAATGGCAAAGAGTTTTGATTATTGGTCCGTGTACAATGTATGCTGGTCTACATGTTGACAAATTAACCCTTACCCTGCTAGATTTCTATAATGAACTTGTCCATCTTTAAATTTGGACAGTATCATTAACTGTTAGATGGGATGATTACCAAAAAATACTGACTGAATAGCGAACAGTGCAGATCTTGATCAGACTGCATGGATGTACAGTCTGATCATGATCTGCACTGGTCACAAAGGCAGAATAAATCGTGTCCAGCATGATAAGGGTTAATATCTGTACTGTAAATAAAGAGTCTCCAAAAAATCTGAGACTGAAATCTTAACTTTGAGGCATTTTATTTCAAGGTTTTAGAAAATGATTGAAACATGTAAGTACCTGCAACTGTTATCTGGTAAAGAGGCAGTCTCTGGAACATTCTGTTCAACATGTTCAATATAGCTATTCTCATCATCACTCTCAGTATCAGTCCAATCTACCGGTAGTTCATCATCATGAAGCCTCAACCTATTTTTAAAGAATGCTAGCATTTAAAATTGTATTTAGTACAAATTCATGGCATACTGTGCAATGTAAAATATAATGTATCCTTGCAATAAGAAACACACCGGAAACACTAGCTCTGTTGTTAATTTGAACATACAGTTAGTCGTAAGTCACAATCTAAGGTTTTGGTTTGAACATTCAGTTAGCCGTAAGTCACAGTCTTTGGCTTGAGTGATCTAAAAAATGATATTCTTACTGTGATGCAGGAGATGAATCTGGTAGTGGACAAACGCCCAAGTCTTCTATCAAACCACTCATACCAACTTGTGCATCTTGAGACTCTGCATGTGCAATGGTCCTGTAAAATTAATTTGAATTATAAAAACAACTGAGAAATATCAAATATTGTTACTGACTTATATTCTGGAGTCCATAGACTCAAACTTTTGCAAAATTTAATGGACTGGCACTTTCCACACATTTTTGAAAAATTACGTTCAATTAGGTGGAATCTATTTTTGTATTTTTATCAAAATCACAGCTTTGGATTCCTGGTTCTAAAAATGTAGAACAAAACTTGGTTATCAAAGATTAACTGATTGACTGACTGATAGAATTAAGTGCATATGATATAGAAATCTTTCAAATATCAAGTATACAACCTAAGGCTATGTATCTAACAATAAATAAACATACTCCATTTCATTCTTAAATGCCTCCTCAGATACGGGTTGTGATGACTCAGCGGAAACTTTCTCCACAACATTTCCTGCCCGAATCTCCATCTTTTTCAAGTTTGCATCTGACACCGTCTTTAGATTTAGTGTAGCTAACATGTTATTTACACGTCTTGGCCCACCCAGACTATCGATCATTGCTGAAAAGATATTGACAGTTTTTCAAGGAAAGAAATTAAACCATTATAAAATCATATATACAGTATAGTGGACGCAACTTGACCCCGATAGCTGACCTTTGTATTATAATACATAATGAGACAGTCGCCGCCCCAGACTTATCGAACAATACATTGTACCAACTGGTACACAAACCAGAAACCGGATCTTGTTACAACATTCAGTCATCTGAAACCCACAGGCCATTCGGGCCACTAAGCTTGCAGAATTTACTGGCCCGGATGACTTTCTACTGACCAAAATCTTTGGTTATACATGTGGTGGTACTGTACACATTTACTTACATCTTCATTGCATTCAACATTTTTTTCTCATTTTTTCTTTTCAAAATAAACGCAAAGAAAATGACAAACCGCAGCTGATTTCATATATTATGACATTTACCAATTTTTTTTGTCACTCCTTGCATACAAAGCCATGTAAGAGCAGGGAATTCTAAACAGCAAACGTTAACGGTCAGATGAATGGAATTCCCTTGACATGCTTGATGCATTTTACCGAGGTATAAGCGATAAATGTACAGACAAGATCCAACCAAAATTTTCACCGGTCAAACAAGCCAGTCGTTAGGAAATTTTCACTGGTCCGACAGAAATTTCAGTGGTCACACTCATAGACCATTGGATCTCTGCTTACTTACAGGACTGCACATTTACATTGATTAATATTTTCTAAATAGTCCACACTGGTACTATGCTGATGTAGTCGAACTAATCCGACGTATACAGTTTGTTTTATATTGTGATGGTCAAACTGTAACGGCTGCAAAAGTCAGAAATTAAAAAGCAGCCGCTCAGCGACAGTATCTACTGAGTAAGCTTGTCTATATGCTGATGTTGATTTATATATTTACAGTTTCACATCTAATACAAGCATAAAACTTTAAAATGTGACATACCAGTTCCAAGTTTGGTGTTTACTGCAAAGCAAGGCATGCCTCGACGTTCAGCTGTCTGGTGGTATGTCTTTCCGTAGGCAGAACGGTTAATGTATTCACAATCAGGATTTTCACATTTCACATATAAATACTCTCCAAGTCCTTTCTGAAGTTCCCCTTGAATTGTGTTTATTGTCAGTGGCACAGGCCCAAGTTTACACTTTTTACAATATTTAAGATTATCAAGAAGCACTTCCCACTCAACCAGTCTTCTTCCCACTTTCCACGATTCATCTAGATCTAATCCATTATTTTCAACGCGAGTGGTTGTTACATCGTTTCCACATTAATAGTGACCATTATTCAACAATTTCTTGTGTCGACTTATTGGTTTTCTCTTCGAAAATTGACCTTTCTTGTTTCGTGCCATTCCGTTTTCAGAAAACGCTGGTCGCGAAATCCAATTACTTTCGGTTTAAAAATATTTATATTTTCGAATATTATTAAACAGAACTAACTGAAATATTAATCAAACACCACTTTATAATAGTTATGACCAATCAAAATAAAAAATATTGCGTATATACATATTTTGGGATGAAATCAAATTTTTACCGTAGTTTACCGATGACGAACGGAGTGTTGCGATATTTACCGAGTTTAAAACGACATTAGCCGATCTTTTAAAATTTTGGCGGGAGTTATTAGAGTTGTCCTGCCTTAAACGCTAATCTGTGTGTCTAAATATTAGACCCTTATCTTTGATGTATTCGGAATTTTCAAATGTTCATGACAACATGTTAATATCTTTATCTTTTTACACTTACGTTTAATGTAATAAAATTTGTCGCAAACTGCATCAAAATGTTACTTAAAATTTCATTTAAGTCGTTTATGAATTACGTCATGCAAAGACTTTTTCCTAAAAAAAACATGCGTCTGAAAGAAAGACAGTTTTTTCAATGGATGGTTCATTCTAAATATGATCCAGTTTTGACAAAATGTCCCTCAAAAAATCCCCATGCCTGTGAGAGTTAAAAGAAATAACTATAATGCATATATATGTAGTAATTCGCTGTTTATGCCTCTATTGACCACTCGAACGTAGTCCACATCAATATATAGTGTCATTATCCGGCCTGGAAGATGCCATTTATATGCCGAATATAAGTTTTAATGATGCTTCAGTTTAAAGAGAACTGTCAGGGGATGATTGTAAGCTAAGTTTCGCTTCAAAATTTGCACCAAATTTGTTTGGTAAAATGAACGTGAAAGCAGGCATTTCCTGATGTCTTCCTACGAAATATTAGCATGGTCAAAGGAGGCATAACCAGCGAATCACTACATTCGTACTTATAAATGCATTACCGTTATTTTTTTAACTCTCACAGGCATGGGGATGTTTTGGGGGGACATTTTGTCAAAACTGGATCATTACATTTAGAATGAACCATCAATTGAAAAAAAGCTATCCTTTTTTCAGACGCATGTTTTTTTAGGAAAATGTCTATGCATGACTTAATTCAAAAATAACTAAGAATCATTTTGATACATTTTGCGACACATTTTATTACATTAAATGGAAGTGTAAAGAGAGAAAATTATTAAAATGTTGTCACGAAAATTTGAAATGTACTAAAACATCAAAGATAAAGGTCTAATATCTAAACACACAGATTAGCGTTTAACTCAACTGATTGGGTAACATTTTTGAAATTGTAAACCAAAATTTATACCTGTCTGTGAAAATGTCTTAAGAATTAACCTGGCAATACACATACATTAAACACTTATTTTTCGATAATACATATTTATTTTTTCATTGTGGCCATGTAAAAGTGGCTAGGTTTTCAGAATTCAGTGTTCTTGATATTCAGAGTGCTTTATTGCTTGCATTTGTTACAGGAAACCTTGAGAATTTGAATACTGTATGATCATCTGCGGATTTCAGTTTTAAGAGGGTCCTGTTATCAGAGTTGTTACTGTATTACGAAAAAATATCCTGTAAAGCACTTCTGAAAATAAAGGAAATTTTACACTTTGGACTATTCTATCAAAACTGTCCAACAAAGCATAACAATCCTGGATATAGGTAAGAAGCTACATTAACAAATGTCTCCGCTACTATTTTCTATGTAAAAGGGACATATGATAAACATGTCTTAATCAGCATTTCGAAGCTTTCATAACGTAAATGAATTCTTATCGATACTACGCTTACAACTTGTAGTTAAACGCAAACATATCCTTACAAACACGAAGAGCACACTTAGATTGATGATTATTTTTTTTATTTCTATCATCCTTTTAATCTTAGAAAAATATTTTATTTTGCATTGATTTTTAAAATATATTGGGAGAACAATCATGTCAACAAATTATGTAAAGGAGTAAGGCACATCATATTAGCAAAATACATATTTGGAACGAATGCCAAGGTGGCCAGAAAATACGTTGCAGTACAGTGTGAAACACCTTATAGTATCCCATCCACACAAAGTTAACATTTCAATGCAGGGTGGCCCCTTGTTTCTCTTAAAATTGATGATACTGCCGTTTTAATTAATACTTCAGTGCTGTCTGTGTCCATTGTTGGTCTCGAAAATTACCTGAAATGAAAGAAGCGATATGTTCACTTCACCATGACAAAAACATAAACTGAAAGTGTGCAAGGGTAGAAATAACACATTTTATAATCACAACTTTACATACTAGATCTATATTTATCTTCTACAACAAGGAAAATATGAAAAAATGTATGCTCTCTTCCTCACATCTCACTTTCAAAACTAAAGGATTAATTAGTTCTTTACTTTACATGTCGGCTCTCTTTTTATCTCTTTTTAAAATGTCTGATTCGTGAGGATGACCTTTATTTGGACACAGCGTTAAGGAAGTCGTTAACGGGCCAGAGGTTAAAGGTTCATGTCTTATAAAATGTGGAAAAATCAAAAGAGACGTCCATGTAAGATTATTATAAAATGATCACAGTTTATCTGAAATTCCCTTTTTTTACTTTTGCTGGCCTCTTGTGTGCAGTTGTCTGCATAAGAAGACATCAGAAAATACCTACATTCAATTACCAAACTGCTTTGGGGCAAGGTTTCATTTGAAGCACATCACATAGATTAAAATCATCCGCAAACATTCCTTTTTACAATCAAGCATAAATAAAGCTTATATATAGCAATAAAATGGCACATTACAGGCGGAAAAGAGGCACAATATATTGACATGAACTACATTCTAGAGGACCACGGAGACATGCAAAGCGAATTACTACATTCGTACCTATAAGTACTGTTTTCTTTTCTTTTAATTTTCGCTGGCATGGAGATTTCTTTTACATTTTTCAACACTGAACAAAGACTTTAAAAACGAGCTATCCATTAAGAAAACTGTGTTCCTTTTTTAAACTCCAAAAGAAGAAACAGGTTACAGATTTTGTAATTCAGAAACGATTTACATGTTACCGAAACTATCATTTTGATGCATTTTGTGACAATTTCATTATGTTAGACATAATTGTAAAATTCAACTTATTTTATCAGTTGTTAACTAACCTTCGAAATTTCCGAAACATATTCAATAAACTAGTTCATAGTTAAACAGATATGCGTTTTTCACGCCTGCTTATAGTAGGTAACATATGTGATATATTATTGGTCAACAAAAATGGATTTTATTAGTTGTTTGTGCTGCTACAAAAATTCTAATTTCAAAGGTCTTTCAACTCACTCATATATCAAGATCAATCTTAAAGTAGCCGAATATAGGACCTTTAATTTAGATTTTATCAAAGTAGCAGATATCGGACCTTTAATTTAAATCGTATCAAGAGTAAATTGTTTTCTAAACTACATAGTCGTTGTCAGTGGGTTAGGAAATGTCATCTTTATGTGGTAGTAATAAGGTAAGGTGACCACAACTGGTTGATAGTATCTATTTCATTAGCTGAAATGTCAAAACCCTGAAATTATACACAAATAGCAATCACATGTATTGAATATAGTAGAGATTAATGGGCTATACACATGACAATAAAATATACATTATCTCTCTTCATTGTTTCTTAACCTTTTTACCATACGAGGGAGTAATTTCGGTTTTCATTAACAAATTTATTATCTTCGATAAAAAGACTTAATGCAGATACTAGTTTTGATTAATTTATTTTACCATAACTAATTACGTTTACATTATTTCGGTTCTATCTGTTCATTTTGAAGACCATGTTAGCGTTTGATATTTAGAATGTATTACATTAGGATTTTTATTAATATACTACCAACTATTGTTCCTTATGTCTTTTCAGTCACTGTATTTAATTGTGTATTTTAAACGAAATGCTTTTAAAAGTTAGTAATAAAAATTAAAGAGTTCAGTTTTGCTGAACAATTTGGCATTCCGATACAAGAATCTCTCCTGTAGCATAGAAAGTAACCATCCCAAATTATCTCGGATTGACTAAGTGTGTAATAAAGCCTTACAAAAATATTATATAGTAATAAGTTAATGCTCCAATCAGAACCAGCATGTGAACAACCCGCCCGCTTAGCTAATATATCTACGGGTCCCAGGGCCAATTCGATCCCTAGCGGGCTGTATTCTTTTGTGATGGTTTGATCAAGAACACGTGTCTGAAATCATCCTTACTCAACCTCTGATTCATGTGGAGACGTTGGCAGTTGCTTACGGAGAACAGGTACAAAAGATAGCATGTTAACAATGAAATTTTAGACTTCAAACAGAGTAACTTAATGGTTTATGAATTCATGTTAAAAACAATTATAAGGTTTTGATTGTGTAAAATATTGGCAATTATTTTTGGCCTACAGTTTCAAACTCATTTTACTTGAAATATTTACTGTTACACATATACTAACAAACAAAAAAGAAGTACCATCCCCATTTCGTTCTATTTGATGAACATAAAGTTGCAAGATAGTTTAACTTTGTGTTTTCCATGTTTCTGGAATGAAAGTAACAAGTTTTAATAGTTAATGTTGTTATATCCTGTGAAATCATGAATATTCACGAGGGAGGGATTTTCATAGTTTTTATGGTAGAGGGTCCACGATGTTTGTTCCAACAATGAAGTAACATTCTAACTCATTTCATGTTCAAAAATTGAAATCTAAGATCTCAAACGCCTGTGAAATAGTTTTGATGTTGGTTTTAATCACTAAAATAAAGATAAGTGTGAACATTTCTACCTTCAGGTAATTGGTTCAGCAGTATAACAGCCACATGAAGTAAGAGTCAAATAAAAATGATTTGATTAAAGACATGTGTCCATTAGTATTTCAGTTATTAGGTCGAAGTTTGAAAAATATCTACGAGGTAACATCATTAATTGATTGGTCGGCATTGTCTTTTATCAAACTTCATGTATTGTAATGATTTCTAGCGGTTAGTAGATTGCATTAAAAATGATGAAATGATCAAGTTACGACGTGGACACTGTCAATTTTTACATTTTCCAGTAGGTTAAGGGTCATAATGCTAACGTTACCAAAACAATACGGCTGCAAATAAACCCGAAAAAGATACTGGGCCTAAATTTCTTTGAAAAGGATTTTTTTAAATTTTTAAAAAAATTCTTAATTTTTGAGAGGGCAAAAATTTTTGAATGAAAATTTACCCCGGCAGGTCATTTAAAGAAATAATGAATAAAATGTAGATGTTACCTCGGAAAATTGTTGTGTTTTTTTTTTTTTATTATTTCTGTTACTAAAATTACACTAATTTGCCTAAATTTCCTATTCAGTAAATAACAATTTTTGAGCCTTTTGGCAACCTTTTTTGCTTTTTAAAAACTGCCCGATTTGTCACAGATTACCCAAATTTCTTGTAACGTTTTTCTCTCTTTCGTTTTGTAAAACGGAAATTACACATATTTTATCAATTTTTAAAAGATTCTTTCCTCTCGAAAATAACTAAAACTGACAGATAAAGATAAACAATTTTTTTTTGACAAGTGTTAAGAGTTTTTGATATGTTTTTTATCGAGTTATAATACATATCGAAAACAAAATAGTTAGAATTTATAACTTTTCTTTAATTTAATTTTAAAACTCTAAAAACCTTTACTCGGTCAATCATTTTTTTTAAAATAACTTTTTTGAAAAAGTGTCCCGGGACGAAGAAATATCTTTTAAATTCTTTTTTTGTCTAGTTGTTTTCATTAAAGGGGGGGCTTTACGGTTTTTCTGCAAATGCTTTCCCTTTTTAGTCTGTGGGGGGCAAGTTATTTTTGCCTTTGCGACCGGCAGGGTGACCCTGGCAGCATTTTCGTTATTTAATCATTAAAATTGTCAGTTTAAAACCACTAAAAAGTAAAGGTTTTTGCCCAAATTGAAAATGAATTATAATAAAAGCAGGTTTAAAAGGTTAAAAAAGAATAATAATTTTTAAATGGGTATAAATAAAGCCCTAGTACTGTCCCAAAATTTTTCGATGAAATACGAAAAATTTACAAAGAGCTAATTTTTTGCGTTTTTGAGTTAAGTGGGGATATTACTTTATTTATGAAGAATAGTAGCTTTGCCTTTTTTTTTTTTAACTGAAGCTAAGAGAAACATTTGCGGAAAATTTTGTTGCAAGTAATTGGGGGTTTTTTCTTAACAAAAATTTTTTTCTCTCAATTGTTTTTCATTTAAAATTGATGATTTTATATTTTGCACACCTTTTCAGCACTTATTTTTAGTTTTAAAGAAACAAGGATTTTTTTTTGAATACAAAAAAAACATTTTCGAAACGACGTAAAGATAGCAAAATAAAAAAAAAGATAATTACATTTTGCATTTTTAACAGAATTTGAAAGTACGAAAGAAGTCTTACATACCAATGTCCCAATTCCAAACTATTTTATTACACGTCCGACAGAGAGAACATGCAAAGGGGCACTGATGAAGTATCGCCGGGGCGAAACGAAGTACCCGCCCCATGTCAGGTCTACAGGTGCAAATTAATAAAGAGTGGAAACGAGCAAATTCAACCAGTCATACTGAAGTCTCCGGGTGCAATATACTCGACGTAAGGTGGGCCCCGTTTGATGAGAGACGTACTATATGAACTCAGATATTCGGAACAAATCGCAAATCGTGATTTAAAATTTAATTCAATTAGAACTTCTAAAAGTTCATCAATTCTTTATAAGTATAGTCGTAATATTTGTCACCTCGAAAATACTCCATATTTAATGGAGCAGAAACTAGTTTCTGCCAATATGAGGATGGTCCGTACAAAGCCGTTAACCTTTCATTTTACTTTTGATGACTTCTTAAATTACTGTGTAATGACTAAAGTTGATTTTGGAAAAAACTACATCAAATTTTTAGAACATTTTAATTTATAAATATTTTCCCTAGCTTATCAGGTATATAAGAACATCTTTATTAGGTGTTGTCAATATTTGCACGTCGGCGGCGTTGGGATTTTATTTTGTCCCATTTGAAAATTTATGAGAGCTAGACCTGAAAAACTTGATAATCCTCGTTTGATATATATTTAATAAAGGATTGATAATTTTCTCTTCACTTTTGTTTTGGCGTTTTAGTACCATGCTATTTGTATTTTTTTTGTTGGCGAAAGTGTTAAGTTTTGACACTTTTCTAGAATACATTATTATGAGGAGTTCATGAAGAGTCATAACTTTCTTTGCATTTTTTAGAATTTAGAAAATTGACAGTTCATAGCATTGTCTTGGGTACTATCAGCGTTATAAACAATAAAACAAAAAACAAAACAAAAACTAGCAACTGCTTCATTGACCGTTATAAGTTGGTTTAAGATAATCTTTGGATAGACATCGACTATTAACAGATCAAAATCAGCCCCACCTTAAACATAGATTAACAATTAATATCAAACTGAATCTGCTCGTGATTTTTAATTGTAACACTTATGAGAAATGGAAAAGAATTAACATATTTCAACACATTTTAGACTACTGAACTTTTGTTTTACGTGAGATCCCTTTAGACCGTCTTAGAAAACTTATATTTAGTTAAAAGGCAATAAAAACACGCCTAAGAGTTCTAGGAAAACACTAACGGGTACTAGACCACAATATGGAGGACCAGAACATGCTATGAGAGTAGGGTTAAATACTAAAAGTATTTGATTCTATATATAGTTAGATCGACAAATGCCCTAGAACACGCGTATTATAATTAACAATAAAACAATTAAGACAATAGGAAAATACTTAAAAGATTTAAACACATTTTAGACTACTAGAAAAATTTTGATACCACAGAAGGTATCTAAAGAGAAGCCTAAAACAAGCTCAACACTAAGTTAAAACCAATATGACACACTCGCGACCACTAGGGCATAAGAGAACTCCAACATACTAAGTCTACTGTAACCTACTTTGCAGCACTCAAGTACACTAAATACCACTTAAGCACACGTTAGACAACACAAGTGCGCTAAATTTGACAGGGACACATTTAAGAACATTGGGACATACATAAACTACTTGAACACGTTTAAGGCAACTACAGCACTTTAAATACAACTACAAGATTACTTTAATAATCTGATTACAACTCAAAATTTCTGATATTACAAACAAACGCTTCAGACTACGAATACACTGAAGACCACAGGGGTGCACTTAAAATCATGTTAACACACTAAATACCTCTTAAGGCCACCTGAATACATTTAAAACCTCTGGAACGCAGTACAAACTACTCGAAAAATATTAAAAGGCTCTACATATGCAGGCACTGGAACCCATTTGATTATAGTTTATTATTATACCAGATTTATATAGCGCCATTTTCATGATAAACAACTTCAAAGCGCTTTACATATAGCAAACGCAGCCACGACTGGCGTGAAAATCAACCTCTACTAATGCAAACAAAGAGCGATCTGACCAGTGGGACAGAGCAAGATAAAGCCTCCACCCCAAACCCAGAACAGATAGAGAGAAATCATATTAAGATACAGATTTGTCCGGCTGAATTACCCTCGCTCTTTGTGAAAAGTCTGTTTGGTCTTTTATCATTGTGCGGTGTTTAGCTACAATACACGCGTGCTGTCTTTCCTGGGAACAGCCAGTACTTGCCTCTTAATCAGGTGGGAGACTCTCAAAGAACATCTCGAAATTTCTGCTGCGTAGATGAAAAACTCTATTTATAGTTTTTTTTCACATTCACAAAGGGGACAGTTTTTTCATGTTTTGCATATTTTTGACTACTGTACACCGGTTAAGACAGAAAGAAAAGCATTTACGTGCCCCCGTGCTTGTTTCTCATTAACCAACGTTTTTTAGGAGCCCACAAAACGGTAGTTTTGTTCTAATACAACACATTCATTTTATAATAAAGCAAAAGCAACAGTTATTCACGTAAACATTCAGGCTTATGATATTGTTTTAACATCCTAATTAATGATTCCAAAATATCTATGCATAAAAGTAAGCAAACATGTGTATTGACATCAGAAAGGTGCTCATGAAAAAATGCGTTTAATATCTGAAACTGAAAAAAAGAAATCACTAAAGATATTTTTGATTTTCGGACTGATTGTTTCTTTCAAAATGTGGATTATGTCAAGCTAGAACTAGTAACAAAAGTACTAAAAAACTAAAAATTATACATATATATAACAGTGATCGTTCTCCAGATTTAAAAATGTTCAGCCCTGCATCATAAAAATTTTATTTACCCCAACGGACCTAATACATTTTTATGTTATAAAACAGAATTCATAATTCTTCATTTTCTGTACAATTCAATGATTGTCATATTGCTGAATCATGTTCTGGTTAAATATTTTTAGATACGCGCGACACCAATTTTAAGGCCTTTATCGCATATTTCAAGAGACTTATTTCTAGTTTAATTTGCTAAGTAAAATTCCAAAACAAAACTCCAGTGCACAATTTTACAATTTCTAGATAAATACCTAAAAATGTTTCATGAGCCTAGGTCATGGATAGCGCGACATGAACTTTCAGGCCCTTTAAGCAATATTTTACCCTAGTTCAAAATGACATAAATCTAATATTTAAAATGAGTGAAATCTCAAGGAATCACTTGTTGCCACAGCTTTACATGATAATATATACTGTGTAGTTTATGGCTCTAGTGGTTATACATGTATATACATGCGACACAAGCTTTTATCCGCTTTATGTACATTTTTTTACAGCAAAGGGCAATATATCTAGTCTTACTAAATGAAATTTAATATGAAATACCAGATGCGCAACTTCATATGCTGAATATCAATCCTATAATATTTAACAACTCTAGGTCAAATACGTTTTGAGATATGCAGAACCCCCCCCCCAAATTTCGTAAGGACAAGGGAAACTCTAAGTGCACACCTCCCTCTAAAAAAAGAACTTTAATGGCGAGGGAAGGAGGCGGAGCATAAAAACATATAACGACATTTTTAGCTGGTCATTTTTGAACTTGAAGGCGATACAAATGTACATTACGATTGTTCGTAATTTTATGTGACTGTAAGTCGGGTGAATAATAACTCGACGAAATTGTTGAATTTGACTGTCCAGAATGTTTTCGATTGATGCAAGATGATTTCTTGGTCACGAACTTCCCACGACTACTCTTACTGTAAAACACTATCACACCAATAACTTCAAAATGCAAAAATTGTACAACAACAATTGCCAATATATTTTTTTTTTTTTGCGCAAGGACATTACATATTCGAGAACTGTTTACTTCCGGTGGCGAATCGTGAAAACTGTTTACTGTGGTTATCGGCTGTGCGTGATTTAGTTGCGCAAATATTGTGATGATACTTCGTTAAGTTAACAAGCCGCTAAACACACAATAGGCAATCGACGCTTGTCACGTTTAAGAGCTGTGGTACATATCGTACAGGAGCATGAATGACCTATAATTCTCTGTCATTCCTCTAGCCAAGGAGAGTGCCTCGTTGACATGAAATCATTCCTATGTCTGCGTTTATTGCAAATCGATTAATGCGATGTCCAAGGGTGGCGGCTCATTTTAGTTCTCAAATAAGAAGAATCATATGCAATACCTTATAACTTCTGACCATAATGACTTGATCTAAAAATTGAACTTGCCATGTAGAAATTGGAAAAAGGTGCTAATCAACAGTGCATATAGTGTTTCTTACCTATTATTTGAATAATGATGTCTTTGTAGTATGACAACAACATCAATCACAATACTATTTCACTAGGGCCATTCGCTTGATTGTTACTCCCTGTGTTAATATTTGTTTATTTTGTTATTTTAAACATATTGAATGATTCACCATATTCATACACTAATATACACGTATCTGTCTGGTGTCTACCTACAATAAATCCATTCGCAAATTGTCCACTTGCGTAATCTCATTTGTAATCTTTGCTACAGTAGTGCTACTTCGGCTTACACAGATCATTCTGGTTGAAAGCAGAGAAAGAAGCTAGCTGATGTACATTAAAATAGAGCTACACAACAATCTTTAAGTCTGAAAGCGGGCTTTTTTTATTTATCTGTTACTTGCTGGCATAGGTACATATCTTCTCCGTTCATTGGTAACTTCTGTGGCATCTCCTATGAATTAAAATATATAAACTCGTGGTGTCGTGTGCCGTATGGGGAAAGTAATAACAATGTTTAGGTAAAACGCGTGTAGTTTTGGAATCGTGTTATTTGATGAATACAGACATGTCTTTAAAACCATGAACACTAAGTTATCTTCTCTTTTTGCTGCTATTGAAATATGGATAGGGATTTCTCTATCTGCAAAATGTAATATCTATTCGTCGTACTATATTTTGTAGAAAAACGACCATTTTTATATATATTGATAGTACAATATTTTACGCTATCTCAAGGTAGTTGTGTTTTCCGAACATAGAGGGACATGCCTCTATCTATCATATTTGTTAAGTGTATAATTTGTACCGAGAAAAGTCACAACAAAAAGCCTGCGCGGATGAAGATAGCTGCACATTCTACACTATAAAGGCGAGCAAGACTTATATGTAACATTGTCATTTTTCTGATATCTTTTTTATAGGGAAGGGAAAAAACGGATTATTTTCATATAAACATCATTGGCACAACATTATCAAGGGGGGACTTTCCGCGAGATTGCACGCACAGTTTGACATCTATCACGAAACATGTTGAAGAAAATGGCGTTGTTTGGTCAAAGTCTTACACAACTGGACACCATATAAACATAAGGACTGAATGTTATTTTGTGCGTTTTGATCGGTACAACGCTTTCGAGAGGACATTGGGGATATAAAGCTGACTAAGTTACTAATCTATCAATATAATCTAAGCATAGTAACCTTAACCACAGGAAATATTATAAAAAAACTAAAATATACTTAGGTAATCTGATATTAGATTAAACCATTGGACCTGTACACCATTTTTCATTTTTTTATTTTCATTTTATTCGATAAAATTTGAATTTTATTCATAGGACATCAATCTACCTTGATGACAAATGTTTACATTGTTTAAATATTTTGCAAAGGAAAAAAACTGGGAAGAAAACACATCTGTCTAAATTGTATTGGTAAGAATATAGGGGTTAATATTTCGACTTGTATTATTGCCCATTTTCGTAAATGAAATTGCTTTGGAACAGTGTTGTCAAAAGTAAAGGTTTTAAATGACTCATATAGGCGGCGATTAAATGTTAAAGTATCAAAATGAGGACAAGAATAATGAAGTTTATACATCAAAAGGAATCCATCTTTTATTTCGAATTCCAAAACTAAGTGAAAATTTTCAGGGTTTTAATAGTACTAATATGAAAAAAAAAAATACATAGACAGGAATGTTTCAAAAGATGTTATTATTTAAATAAAAGCAAGATATTGTAGATGTCCTAAAAATATAGCATCATTTCTAAATGGGTTCAGAATTTTATAAATCCTACTGTTTGTTCAGTTAGAAAAAAGCCCACACACACTGCATGAAGTTTTAATTTTTATACAAGATAAATTGTAATTTAATCAATGAGAATTTGAATGCATTTAATTCAAAATTTCCAAAATTTAGTTCCAATTTACTTTTACGTATTTTTTTTTTATTTTGTTGTTGTTCGTTTTTTTTTTTTTTTTAACGAAATTCCAAATTTCTTTTGCATTTAAAATACTCTTTAAATTTATGTAAAAATGTTTTATTTGTATTTTCAAGAAAATAAAGTGATGATTTATTTGAATTTCCCCCGCCCCCCCCCCTCCCCCCGCCCCCCCGCCCCCCCCCCCCCCCCCACCCCCCCCATCTCCCCACCCCCCCCCCCCCCCCCCCCCCCCCCCCCCCCCCCCCCCCCCCCCCCCCCCCGCCCCCCCCCCCCCCCCCCCCCCCCCCCCCCCCCCCCCCCCCCCCCCCCCCCCCCCCCCCCCCACACCCCCCCCCACCCCCCCCCCCCCCCCCCCCCCCCCCCCCCCCCCCCCCCCCCCCCCCCCCCCCCAGCCCTATTTGAATTCTACTGATTGGAATTTCACAAAATCACTATATAAACAGAAGTATGATTAACCAATACTTCATTACAATCCCAAATTTAACGATATTTAAGATATAAATAAATCTGGACGTTTTGTTTGAATTTGTGGAAATTCATGCAAGTAAATTTTGAATACCATTGACAAATGTTACACAAATTGTCAGTATAAAAAGAAATCTTAATTGACAAAAATTTCATTTAATCCGAATTTAATGAAATAATTTGGAAATAATTTGATGATTTTATTGGATAGTGAGAGAATCTTCACACTAGTTAACTAAATTTTGGATTAATTTGACGACTAATTGTCTATATCGCTACTTAAGTTTAATGACATGTTGTTACGGCTCGGTCTAGGGTGGCGGATGGTTCAGAATGCCTCCAAAGGCACATGTCCCGTTGAGGTTAACCAATGCGCGTTAACTTATCCAAGTATCTTACATTGTTGGTTTAGGATTGATATTCAAATAATTTACGCATACGTCACACGAGTTATGGTTTTGTATTTGTATAGGTACAAAGTTAAGAGGTTACGCGGATCTGTATTGTGTCATTAAAACATACTCATAATCTAAGTTATTTTATCCATAGTATTTTTTAGAAGTAATTAAACCTTTAAATTGGCTAATGAACAGCCTAAATGAATATATAAATTTTGAGAGTGCTTTCTTCATGTATTGAAGATAATATAACGGTACCCTAATTAAATTAATCATCGTCATATAATAATTAGCATGGCATTTCAAGATTCATACGGTATAATAGCAGACTTTTTTTTCTATTCATATATGTACCCTTTTCTAGCAGACACAAAGGTGTCGCTGTTAATGTGATATGTTAATGTATTTTATACTTAAATGGCTTTTTATTTAACAGGAATCGGAATCTTGAGCACTTTGATGATTTTATTTGATTTGAATTTGAGGCTATTTGCCTTTAGCATATTACACATTGTCCTAGTTAGTTCCCACATAAATGCTTTAATTCTTGTGTATAATCTTTTTCTCATTTATTTCGAGGATATGTAAGTTTTATTTCTTGTTGTCATTTCTTCATTCTTTGATGGAATCAATAAATCAATCAGTAATTGTATTTATCAACCGTGGATTGTATGTTTCATTCATTCTTCCTCATAGTGGTATGTCGCGGGCTACTTTAGGTTAATTTTGGGTATATTTTTTTGTTTAATTGATGGACTTATTGGTTGGCTTGATTTATAGCCTGTTGTCTGGCGTGCAGGGGGTGTGGTGGGGGTTTTCTGGCGTGGCTGAACACAGGAAGTGCTCTCCTCCCCCTATAGAACATTTAAGATTTTTCTGAAAACATTTAGGTCAATCTTATACAAATTTAATTTTTTCTATCATTTGTGATGTCAGTCAGTCAGTGGTCTAATATATTAATTTAATCGATTTTCATAATATTTGTATAATGAATCAATTTTTCACTCAAACAATCAAGCATTCATTGCAACCAGTCTGTCTTACTTATAATTCTTTATAAAACATTCCGTAATTTTTTTCATTTTTCATTGGAATATAAGAGCATAGTTTCCAGAGATTAAGTCAAATATAATAAAGACTGCTCAATTTTTTGTATTTTATTTCTCATCGGTTTATCAGTCGCTTTTAGGCAGTTCTATTGATTCGTAAGATTTGTAAAGAAAGCATTTGAGGACCATCAACCTCTGCGGATGCCCACAATGGGGATTAATCTGGGTACCTTATTCATATTGTTAAGAGGGGTGTATGGGTGTCCGACTAGATGGTTCAGAATGCCTCACATGAGCACGTTCCAGTTTGAGGTTACCACCTATTGGCTAATGTCACATGTTATCTGATATGAAACTAATTTGATTTAATTACTTCCTTTCTTGAAATCAAATATGATCAGAAATCTTAGTCATTCAGCATACATGTCCGAACACAGTGTTGGAGATTTGAGAATGTATTCATTTTAAACAAATTGTAATTCAGGAATATTGAGAAAGAAAACATTACTGGAATTACTATATATGAAAGAATTACCCTTGTATTTGAATTATTACTTAAAATAGGTTTACTTCTATTTACTTGCAGTAAATGGTATTGTTAAGAATTTTATACATGCAAATCTAAGGAGAATATTATCTAGAGGTAAATTCGAATTGTCTTGTAGTGGCATCGCTTTATTTTCATCGTGCAGTTTCAATTTGTATTTTTTTGTGTAATGAAAATTAAAATTGTTAATATTCCTGTCGTCATTGCTTGTCGAAAACACACTGAAACTTACTGAAACTAAACAAGGGCAATAAATATTTAGCACGGGTTTGGAGATTTTTATATCTCTTTATATTACTTATTAAAATAACTGAATGATATATAATGCTAGAGTTTATACTTTTTCTTAAAGTTCTGACATAACTTTTACATACGTCTAAATATTGCCTTACGTACCGGTCCCGGAGCGGATAGATATATTTAGGTTATGTGCTTCTTCTCTTTGGCTATGTCATAGAAAAATGCGTTTCCAGATCTTTGTAAATACTATAAATAAACTATAGATGGGCATGTTGATTATCAAACTGTTGGAATTGTGAAGTTTATAATCAACATTTTGCTTCGTTATAAAACAAGAGTAAAAATTGTCCATGAAGAATATCATTATCATGGTATTTCTGTGATTCAATTCAGAAATTTTAATGCACTGCTTTTTTACAATACAAAAGTCTTTTTGATGGGTGTTTGCACACCACACTTCTATATAATTCTTCTACGGGTATATTTTATTGTGTGGCCCCAGTTGTGTTTGCTTTGCTGGTGGCTTCAGATTTGTTTATTATTATTTTTTTTCTTTGATTTTATATAACTGCGAAAATTATATCTTTTTTTTTTTTTTTTTTTTTTTTTTTTGCTTAAATAATAATATTGTTCTGTATCTGACTTGATTTTCCAATTTCCAGTTTACCCGGAAAGCAGAACTGACGAATTTAATTACGGCATGGTCATTCGGCTTCATTTCTCAACAATACGTCATTTTGAATGGCGATCATATTTAAAATGATAGTTCGCTATTTTACACAACTTAACGCACCCAAAAAATCATGGAAACATAGGAACAAAAAAATGTTGAAATCAAATTGCTTTTTTAACAGAATATTTAAAACTTAGGAAGAAGCATTATACTACCGATATCCATTCCAAAACTTTTTATTACACGTCGATAGAAATAGAAAGAGATTGCAATGTTGCTCGATGAAGTATCACTGGGCGAACTAAGTACCCGGTTCCGGGCAGGTGTACGGATGGAAGGTTACGTGTGAGAATGTTTCAATTCCCAACCAATTATACTGAATGTTTGCGAGTGCAAAATAGTTAAGGTCACACTGGTTCCTGTTTGATGAGAGGAAGAAAATTAGAATGTTTACGTATGCACTCTATGAACGCAAATATATCCAAACAAATCAGTGAAATAATAATGTATTCAATAACATCCAAAAACAGTTCATTAACTTCTTTAGAAAATAAGTCGTAAAACAGTTGCACAAAAGTCAGTGTGTGCATTCCAGTAATTCTTGTGCGGGGCGTAACTCGTCCTTCTTTTTTTTTTTTTTTTAAAGGAATAAATAACTTACTAATAAAAAAGTTACCCTTAACGAGACAATGTCATGCGCAACTTGCTAACTGACGTTAATTTCCCACTCTTTGTGTACATACTTACTACAAGAAGAGTTGCATTTCTATTTGCATGATGTTTTTCTAGTTTTTGTAAAATATTCTATGCAACATTATTTAAGAATACAATATAACTTATCTGTACAAGAAAAATGCCAAAAAATATCGTGTTTACGAATCTGATTAGTATTGCCGACGGGGGGAGGATAGGGTTGGGGCACCTGTGCTAGGCCTTGTTACCCCCCACTGCGCAGTGACTCCCCCCCACCTGACATTTTAATCACCCCCCCCATATATCAAAACCAGTCCATTGTATTTAAGAAGATGCTGTTTGAACAGGGATGTGGATGTAAAGGACTTTTCGGTTTGGCGGAATAAGGGTCATACTTTTACAAAGTGGTCAAATTCGAAGCTTGTAATAATGCTAAGGCTAAAAATACTAGGGCATTCGATATACTGCGTTCAGGTTGTCCAGGTTGGTAGTCTTTAAACTTCAAAAGCAGTACACGGACTGTTCGATAACTTAAAATACCGTTACTATTGTCCAGCGGAAGAGAATCAAATATTTGAAAAAAGATTAGATCTTTTTTACAAGACACAAACATAATATGTTTTGATTATCAATTATTGTTCATTTAGTTATAATTGGGTTGGGTAGGCGTTTTGCATTTAAGATTTTGTTAAATTTTCATTTGTTTTTTAGTTAAATTCATATAAGTAACCGAGCGAGGGATCTAAATAAGTAAGATGTTCACAGTAAAAAAATCAAACTTAAAAAGTTTGACTTAACCAAAATCAGATAAAAGATTTATACCGCTTAAGACCGGATGACACTCATTTTATTCACACTCCCTTAAATAACTGGTGACTCTAAATATGTGATTTATTTGCGTTATATGTCAATGTATCGAAACATAATAATTTTTTTTTATTTTAAATGTAATCTGTATTAACTGGTACTTGATTCCGTACCAATGTAGCCCGTAAAATTATCCATTTCTGAATTGTGAAGCACAATAGAAGTCCTCGGATAAGATGGACCCTAGGAAGAATTAATCTTTAACTGGTTTTTCAACCTTGATGTTACCTCACCTCCCCGATAATCATCCGCTGATAATATCTTCTTATGTATCATATGGATAACAAAAGGGTATGTTCAACGGTTATTTCATTGTAAAGTAATTTGTCAAGTACCCGCAAATATTAATGTGTTTCGACGAAATCTTATTAAAAGTATTGAATTGAAGAGGCGTCAGTAACATAATTGAAAGGCATTTTATCTGATATAGACTTCTTGTTGTACAGATTCAGTCCGAAAATGGTGTTACTTTTTAATTTTTCATTTTATCTATGTTTTTTTGTGCTCGTTCGAAAGTAATTAATATAGAATTATATCCTTAATTCTTAAGGAATCAAATTAAGCTCCCTAAATGTAAATACTGATTTTTCATCTGCTATACTGCAAGTTTATAAAGACAATTAGTGGTCTCTCTATTATATGATATTTTACAGCCAATAGCCAATTTAAACAGCTTGAGGATCGAAATGCAAATTTTCAAAAAGAGGAGTATAGGGTTTGCTCGACTTCAATATTTTGACCTGAAAAAATTCAAAAGCTTAAAAACGTCGATATGATAAAATATGCGAAATGGCCCCCTGAATAGTTAAAATATGAAAACTCCATAAATGAAATTTTAACTGTCTAAAACAAAAAAAAAAGAAAAAGATCATAATCGTTATAACTATGACTTTAAAAAACTTCAAAACCTCGATATGTGAGAGAGCATGAGATTTTGGATCCAAATGCAATTTTGGTCAAAAATGGCGTTTTGGGCTAACCTGACAGATTGACCCGTTCTGAGTAAAAATCTTCAATTTGACAACAAAATTCAGCCGTTGTCATTGAGATATTACCACTTTTCGGACACCATGTTTCTTGTCTAACTGTATCAAAATTGAGGCAGTGTATCTTAATAATGACTCCATATTTAAATAATATCAAGATACAATACATGATAACATAACAAAAGCAACATGCAATTAATGGAATGTATTTCTTTTTGTCTCTTTCTTTCATGTAGTATAAAATATTTATTTTCTAAAAATCGTTTCTATAGCAACACCATTGTTTATATTTTCTCATTTCCAATTCACATATTCATAGTTCTTTCACCACTGCAAAACAAAATTACATTAGAACATTTTAAGATTAGTATAAGGTTACAGAATTTAAGACTGTAAAGCATCATTTTAAGCTGAAGAGGAATTGATAAGTATAAACACATCCAATAATGGTTCTATAAACGTTTTACCCTATGAGTATAGTGTATTTGCACTATACAAACTAAGATTCATGTATCGTAAGAAGTTGTATAGGTTCTGAAGACCATAAAAATATTTGTTCAAGGCATTTACATTCACAACTGTTTTCTAGTCAACAACTTTTCACACTGTCTTCCTTGACATGATCTATGCGTTCAATATAATTATAAGAACAAGTTACAAAGACAAAATTTGACTCAATGACATCTGAAGATAGTTTGTGTTCACAACTTGTTATCTGATTTATTTTTTGAAAAACAGCTGGACTATTTTGATTGTTAAAAGTCATTGTAACATTATAATCCTTACGAAGACCTTACCACAAATTTCGTTAAACGCCTGTTATAAATTTTCAGAATAATTACAAATAGCTGTGTTGTTATGAATCGTGAATCTATTTATTAACATACGGATTTGTGGTTATCAAATAGAAAATATTTCTGTACATATTAAGGCTGTTGACAAATTGTGTCAGTCCCTAGTCTACAATTTAAATTATAATTACCTATTTTATAATGTCATATCTGAGCTAGCAGGTTGCCTTACACAAATTCTTCCCAAATATGTTTCGTATCACGGCATACAAACACAAATTGGAAGTTCTTCTCTCGGAATAAAATAGCCTCAAGATGAGAACAATTCAGTCAGTCTTAGACTCAAATATAGAACCCTCATTTTCAGAGTTAGTGTTCTTCCCTTTATATTCGTCATTAGATACAAAGTTCATATAAGATAATCATTAGGGAAACAAGCAGAACGGAAATTAAACTACATGTGATTTCATTATGCTAGTGATATAAGTAAAAAACTGAAATTACACTTCTTATCCGAAAAATATACTTACAACTAAACATAATGTATTTTGTCTTGAATTTTATTCCGTACAGTTTCGCGGATGGTAAACGCGCAATCTAATTCCCACAGGGCTTTTCGGTGCTGGTGTTGCGCATCAATATGTACAAATTCGAGATAGGTGGATTTTTGTTTTCGTAAATATTGACACATTTACGAGTGCTTTCGAAAAAAAAGCAAAATGCTATTAGACAAAAAATGAATAAAGATCAAATGTGTTAAATACAAACTTATTAATTTAAGAATCAGCTCTTTTATCTTGAAAACTCTGCTGGCTCGAGCTGTCAAAAGACATGGAATCATAATAAATGCACATTTTCTAAATCTTGCGCCTTCTTTCTGGAAATGTGACGCTTCTAATGATCAAACACGTGTGACACAATCATGAATATTACATACACGTGAAAGAAATTTTGTTTTTTGGGAAAAGATTGGCAAAAACAAATTGGGAATGGGGTTGCGCCCCGGGAATGGAGTTGCAAATAGTGTTGCGCCCCGGGAATGGAGTTGCGCATATACATTTTATGTATTATGATGTATACGAGCAACTCCATTCCCGGCGCGCAACCTCATTCCCGATGATGTTTTGTCAATAATGTGCCCGTAAGCAGGATTTGAAGCAAATAGTTTTGATATTCGTTAGTTCATAACAGTTAAGTTATCATAAAAAGCATCAGATGTCCTCAGATTAGGCATATGAGGTCAGAAACTTCCATTTGTGTTGATTTCATATGTTTTTCACGCTTCGTGTCACCTGAGTATTTTGTGATAATAGAGTCGAATTATAAATTACAAACCAGATATTTAACACATATGATGTATTACTATATTTGTGTCGAATAGCATTTTGCTTTTTTCGAGAAAATTTATTCTTGTCTCATACTAAGCAAAATCATAACTTCACATACCTCAATTTCGCCTTTTTTACACGCAACAGCAGCACCGGAAGTTGCGCAAACTATTTTTAGCGTATTCCCGGCGGGAACTGGATTGCGCGTTTACCACCCGTGAGTTTGTGGAGCTGCTGACAATTTTCATAACATGACCTTCAATTCCACGTCTAACTTTTTAATGTTTTTCATAAAAGATACTTTTTGTTAACGGTCACGATTTTGCCTTGCCGATCGGACGCATGATTTTAAAAGGATATATTCCAATCAGTGTGTATAGCAACAGCAACAAGTGTTGCGCCGCCGTTCGATATTTGTAGTGCCGAAACATCATTTATCTTTAAATATTCGTTAGTAGAAAGACCTACCTCATTAAAAATCTATCTTTTTATTGAAAACTATTTTTACATATCCCTGACGTTGACATATTTTATGGACTGAAATGTTTATACCAACGGTGGTTCAGGTATAATGTGTTACTTTAAATGAGCTTTTCATACTTTTTGTAGCTTCTTATATATGATTAAACAGATGGTTTAATAAAAACAAGCCATTTTACACATTGAATTTGACTTTTGAAATCTCTGAAAGTTGGGAGCCAATTTCATATGCATACCCCACGTAGCCCTTTTTGTCTATCTTGCATCTCATTTTAATAGAGTAATTAACACTACTATTAGTGTTCTATATATCTTATTGTGTAAAAGAAGTGTTTGTATGCAAATAAAATTCATGAAATGCACAGAAACTCACTTTTATTTTACTTTTATTGCCATAATTAACTAATGCAAGTATTTTCTATACTTCGAAAAAAAAAACGACATGAATCTTGAAAGGTGTATTTCAATATATGTTAAAAAATGTCTTTATAAATACTGATACAACACATTTATGTTGTTTATTTCATTTTTTAAATTGATTACTGGATTTATAAGATACCAACAATTTATTCTTCATTTTCCTGCAACATTCCGTGTTACGAAACACTCTACATGGCTTCTATAACATGACAAATAACGTCCTAAAAAGAACGGATATATGTTAGGTTTAAATTCTTCAATAGAAACTAATTTTCTTAATTACAGGGTCGTGCTCAACCGTTCCTAAAATGTCGGCTCCGTACTGTATCTTCTAAATTAATGTGACCGCCTCACTGTGATAACATCTATGTTATTAGTTTTGTACGAAGCAAATGCAAATAAATTAAAATAACCAGCAAGAATTCAGTATGCATCAGTACACCGCATATCATTGAACAACAGCAATGATAATAACATTAAAAATCATCTGCTTTTAATATTTCTTAAACTATTATCATAAACTTGGTTTTATCATGTGATGTTCATAATTTAATATACGTTATTAGATGTTGTGGCTGCCAGAAAGAATATATTGGTGAGACAGGTGATTTTCTACGCAAACGAATAACTGTTCACCGGTTACTTATCCCTTATACTTGTCTAGTGCTGAACAAAATTGCTTTATTGCTTTTTCAGAACCGTAAATATAACATAGATACTAAAGGTATCATAATTTAAACAGGCGATATAAATATAAAAGTTATGTTTGAAGTAACTAATTATAATCATGAAT
The DNA here is from genome assembly GCF_021730395.1 of Mercenaria mercenaria. NCBI lineage: Eukaryota > Metazoa > Mollusca > Bivalvia > Venerida > Veneridae > Mercenaria > Mercenaria mercenaria. The sequence continues at coordinate 63,339,649 of NC_069368.1, read as the reverse complement.
AAAAGTACTAAAATAACATCGTTTGAATAGAGGTCTAAAAGAAAACGATGCATAAACCAGGCTAACTTACACTTGAAAGTAGTTTATGTTGTCTAACCTAAGGGTTTTCAGTTACTGACTGACATTAACTTGATTATTGTAAAAGCCGTTCTGACTTCCACAAAAGGGTGATAAGTTTTACTGACTACCTGGCTGACTTGCATGTATATAGCAGATTTCATCATTAATGGTCAAAGCCACGATATTGTTTTTTTTTTTCTGTAGAACAAGTACTTGAATGAAGATCATAATATTGAATAATCTGGTTATTTGTTAGTATTTTTTAATTATAATGATATGAGTAAAACCGCACAAGCGATCGCTAACGTCACTCCGTGTCGTGTACAACCTATAATATAAATGAGTCTTCGTTTTAGAATACTGTTTTTACTTACGATGTTAACCTAGGTCAAAGTGAGATCACTGTCATTTCATTATAATGTTCATATAAAACAATAACGAGATTTAACTAACGGGATCAACCTTACTCGAAGTCAGATTATACTTTCATTTCCTTATAAATATAGAATCAAAGAGGACACGAAATTTACTATTTTCGCAAGAGGCAAAATTAATATATATACAGAAAAAATAAGTAACATTACATCACTTAATATTTTTCCAACCGGTTTCGTTTATCTACTCATCAGGGCCAGTAATATAATATGGCATCATCAATTATGTTATGGCTAAACAACGTCATTTTATGCATTCACATGTGTACACAACGTAAACATTTTTATCAATTTTGTTTCAGTTTTGGTTTGAAAATTTCAATGAAATAGCATTCTTTAGATAAGTAAATAAGCGAAACCGGTTGGAAAAAGTGAGTAACCCATGTAATGTTTTTTATTGTTTCTTTTTAATTTTCTTGCTCAGGCACAGACTTGTACATTTAATATATAAATATTCAACAGCTTTTATTATAAAACATGGCAACAGAAATGTTAAAACTTAAATAGTGTGTGCACCAAATAAAGATCAAAGGGCCTCTTGCGATAAGCAGCATTGAATGAATAATAGTTATTGTCATTCCGCGGCCATTAATATCGTATGTACTGATTGTGTACTAGACACTTGACTGTTATTTGAATTTGAGCGTAATAAATAGATTAAGTAGATGTTATCAGTAAGATGTGGCCATAACACTTCAGAAATTACAATAAATAGTACACATTAAAGGAGCAGTATAATTTAGCTATGAAATGTAGAAGAAAATTCGATACTGATAAAATCTAAATTTTACATAATATATCCGTTGCCTTTCAAAAGCACTTGTAACATAATGACAATGAAATGCGCAAAATGACCTCTGATAGTAGGTCTTAAGACCAAAAAGTGTGATTCATAAAACTTGAAATTCATGAAAATTCAAGATTAAGATCCTTCGGAAACTATTGCAAACTTTTAAATCTTATAACAAAACTAGTGTAACTCTTACTAAATAATATAATGATATTTGCACATTTTCTATTTCAAACGAGCACATAATATTTATGTGTATATTTCCTTTTATTGATTTGCTTTTCAACAGTATTCAAATTAAGTAAATGAGTTTCATTGACCTATCAAGTGTTTCTGCAGTCTGTAATTATACCAATTCTGACCTTTGTATCAGCATGCAACATTTTGACTAAAATACATATTAATATAATACCCCTGGAAAATAAGATACGTTCGCGCAAAACAGTTTTATACGAGATTGAATTTTGGTGAGTGCGCGGGCCTCTTGTTTAAACAAATGTTATTTTTGTAGGATTTATGGTAGAATTCATGTGCATATAACATTGATTATACATTTACAATAGGAAAATAAAGTACTTTCTCGCAAAACGTTTTTATACGAGACTAAAATTTGGAGAGCTCACAGGTAATTTGCACATTCGTGAATGAATTTCCCTGAGCTAAATTTCTCTGCTATAGTTGAATTCAGCTGTAGCCAATTCTTGGTTATAGATTTCTTAAAACAAGTTAGGCATTTCTTAACTTATTTCAATTTGCATTTAAATGCGTTAGATTCCTAGATACCTTTTTAACTTGATGAAGATGTTTTTGGGCAATATCTATTATTTTTAATTGTAAACAACCCCATTTTCTCATCATCAGTATAAATAGAACATAAACAAAAGCTGATCTTCTCATCACACTTTTGAAGCCACTACCTATAATTACAATTTTTACATTTACCTTATATGCTCTTCCCAACACTTCTCAAAACCATGCATTCTGCTATTATCTTGCTTTGTATTCTACGCTATCAAAAGATCTTTGTACATATTTTACTTACTAGTACTATTTTTGTAACAATTAAATGATTTAAAAACATGTCCTTAAATAAATAATTTGTAAATTTTCATAAACGGTAAGATTAAAGTAGACGTTTTTTACTTGATTAATTCAAATTTAATTATATCAGTTGAGTAATTATAATATGGGCAGCAAATGTTATAAAGGTAAATACATAAAAAAGCGGCATGATGAAACTATCACATATTCATAAAAAACAAGCATCAAAAGGACAATGCTTTCGCTTTTATCATTACATTTTAACGCTAATTTGCTGTACCTCTTGTGAAGTAAAATTACAACCTTAAGGCTATATTTACACTGAAACTACGCAAACACAAGAGTTCAATGGATAATATTTTGACTCGAGATAATGTATCTGCGACTAACCATTCATTACTTTATAGGGAATTGACAGGTTCTTCTTTGTTACAATGTAAAATGGTCGAGATACAATACCAACATATCACCATTGTTTCATAATCGCGGAAGATGGTGTACCGAAATACCAGAAACCATTTACAGATTATAACTTAACGAGCCTCTCATCCTTGGACATCAATAGTGTTTACAAATTAGGAATGGACATTTATGGTCATCTTGTTTGTGACGGGTATCAGTCAGTTACAGAATCTTTTCAAAATTATAATTATATCCTGGGTACGCTGAAAGAAATAACAAAGTTTTCACCATTTACCGTTGTAATTTTATTATAGCTTTAAGCTAGGTTTGAATAATGGCACAAGGAGACAATACTGATTTTAACATGGACTTTTGCAAAAGTAGATATCAAATCCTTTGTTTCTTATCTGTTTAATTCATATCATATTTCGCTAACAAAATAAAACTCAGAAGATACTGTTTGTGTAAACAATTAAATGTTAAATAATAATTGAAAAGTAAGTATCATTTAATATGTTAATTAACTTCATCAATAAAGTACTGATATTATCACACAAATGTGCCTGAAGATGAAGAATTTGTAACTGAGACAGGCATATCCGAAAGTTACATATTTCTCAAGTAATGTAGCATTTAAACATTTCCATCGTCCCGACTTATTTATGTTCTGAAATTGCAGGTCTGTATTCGAATTGTTTCAATCTATCAGGTTAGATTAAAATCGCAGTTGAACCAGAATCTAATTGACTGTAATATAATTTATGTAAAAGTTGTGGCAGTCAGCTGAATGAAATTCAAAATAAAAAGAATAATCTTGATATTGCAAAACTGTATCGTAGTCGAACGAGATGTTGTCAACATGGCACCATAGATTTCAACATGTCACTTACGTTTTCAGAGACCCTCACGCTGAAATAACTGTGTACAGTGTAGTATTTTGCGTGTTTTTAGATTCAATCTTTGGAAAAGCATAAGGTTTGATAAGCATTTAAGAAAACGTTAAGTATTGATTTAAAAAAAAAAGTAAGGAAGCGTTTGAGATATATGTTTTCTTGATTTTATCACTATGGGTTTGATAAGTCATAGGGTTGCTATGACAGTACCTTGATCTGTAATGTTGTTTTCGAATCATGACACAAAATCCAGTGTACTCATCATTTTTTACAGATAAAGCTCAAACAGATTTTATGGAAAAGGGTTACGCTAAAGGTACAACAAAAAGTTGAAATACTGTCCATTCCCGAATAATTACTTATTACAGTGACGTAAACTTATTATGGAAAACCTGTCAGCAATGAAAACTAAATGTCAAGTTCTTTCTAGTGTAGACGAAACGATCAAAATTTGATGATGAAAGTACCCTATATATAACTTTCGAAACCAGATTAGTTTATAAAGGTTAAGCACCTGTTAAAAATGGTGACTGGACTTAATAATTGTAAACCATAACGCAGTTAAAATAAGAAAATACCTCAATCAAACGAAAAGTAAACAGGTCGTCCTTATGTAACAGTTTTCAGTTGACAGACACTAGATTCTACTTCGGTCACAAAAAAAAAATCAAAACGTAATTTTGGTAAAATCGAAATCGACACTCAGTCAAAATAGATGTTTATGTAGCCTTAATATATTCATATTTCACAGATTTATATCAAATTGATTTTGTTTCAGAAAGAGCATATAGCCAGTTTTTAAATTGGTTACTTATAAGGAAGCATGCGGAAATTATGTTGTAATTTGTTTCGCATTATTATTTTACAGTGGACCAAAACTAATTTGTAAATTAATATAATGCAATAAGATGAACGTTTCATAAGAATTAGAAAACGATCAAAATATTACAGTCTATAAATGTTAAGGAAAGGAACTACACGAAAACATTACTTAGCACAAATGCAATGCTACTAACGTGTTGCACATAAAAGCCTTATGTGTGTACAGTTAACGTTGATTTCTTATATGCAAAATAATATTGAAAGTGCCTCATGCCTACGAAAATGACAATGAATTGCGTTACTGTTTTTAAAAAGACAGCATTATGATGATTCGAAATTTTATAAATTAAATATGATTATCCAAATAACATCTCAAGTTCACCTGTGTTGACTTGTTTTAAGGATATACACAGAGAGTAAGTAAACTTATTTATGGAAAACCTGTCAGCAAATCAAACACATAAATTATGTCAAGTTTCTATATCATAGGTGTAAGAACTGGGAAGAGATTTACAGACAAGGCAAGATTTAATTCAATGTAAGTGAAATTGTAATGAACAAAATACACCAAATTTGACAACTCTAATTAAAAATATCATTACCGTGCAAGTTTCTATTCTGTATAACTAAATGTACATATTGTTCTAATACGATATCTACTTAAACTTTAATTTTTGTATCACATGCAATCAACATGATACATATTGTTTGAATTTTGTATGCATTTTCTACTTGTTTTGTCGGGTTTGACCTCCCACCAACGCTATTATAGGTCAGTCATAGGACGGAGGGATCACAGACGTACAGACAAACTCAATAGCAGACAAGAACAATATCAAACAAATATGTAAAATATCTACATATTTATTTACAACCAAAAGATAACAATTCAAATTGAATAAAAGAGAAAAAAAGAAGTGCTCAACAAAAAATTGAAATACTGTCCATTCCCGAATAATTACTTACTACAGTGACGTAAACACAAATGATATACAGTCAAACGTGTGCTAGCGAACACCCGCGAATAGCGACCACCTGTCGACAACGACTGGTCTCTGGTCCCCCCGTAGAAAAAATGCTCATGAAAAGGCCGTTAATAGCGACCACCTGGCGACCGCGACCAGCGACCGGCCTAATTCATTCCCAAGGGTCATATTTTCCCACAATAACGACCAAGCTGGACCGTTCCGGTATGAAAATATTTGAAATCCGCCGAATTTTCACGACTTTTGCATTAAAGCAAACATAATAATTACTGCTTGAATGAAATTTTGCAAGTTTGCACAGGCCGAATTAATACATAGAACATAAAGAAAGCAGGAAGCTGTAAAAATACTTTTTATCAGCATGATAATGGCTAACTGAGAAGTGACCCTTCCCCCCGAATAAAGACAACTTGTGAACAAAGACCACTTTTGCTTGTTCCGAAGAGTGGTCTTTGTTCACAGGTTTGACTGTAATAGCAAGGCTGTCGAAGAATTAAATGAAACTTGAATGTAAATTCGATGAAATGGTTTCTTCAAAACGAAATGATATATTTTATTACATATATTCTTAAATGATCTTATTAACAATGTAGAAATACAATCATCGCTTTCCTCGACAACCTGAGCATGCTTTTGAAACTAAATAGATTGAAATCAAATTTCAGTTGACAGAAGATTTTGGTTTTTGAAACTGATTTTCAAAAGAAAATTATGTTTTACAAAGTTACTTTCTAATTGAAAAAAAAAATGTTGTATAATATGTTATGTGCATATATTTAGTTTAAACTAATTTTCGATATCAAAAATAAAATTAAAACCGTTTGAAGCAGGCGGTGGAAAATGGAAATTGATTACGCTAGCATTTATACCGTTCAGTAATACAGTATACTGATCAAATAGAATCTTAAAATATGTTAACAACACTTATATATTAATATCATAGGTATCATTTTGTAAGCAATTCAAAGATAAATATTTTCAAACATATGACAATATTAGTTCATTGTATATCAAAGCTTTAGTCAACATTAGCTCATAAACTTGATAGCGCATTTTATGAATAATACAACCACGCAAAAACTAACTTTAGTAGTAAATAAATCTAATGAATATATACGTCCCAATGAACCAGATTTTACTTAAGAATTGCTCTCTAGACATATTTTAATTTTAGAAGACAAAGTTGCCAATGATACATGTATAATCATCTTTTGATATTTATACTAAATCTATATATTACGGAAGGAACATTATATTATTAAAACCTACCTAAGTCATTTCTCTGAAAAGACGTTGGACACATATTTACACTCAAATTCATAGATTGTACTTTCAATATTCATGTAGATGATCAGAATGATTTAACTTTCGAATAAGGATTGTATTCCTTAATTCCATTATAAATCACAATAACTGCGTTTCATTTATATTTAAAGCTCTTATGCCAGTAAAGTATATTTTTTTCACTATGTTCCTACGAAGCTAATCAGTCTTCAGCAGTGTATACTTATATTAGAGGTAGTGACAATGAAGACAAGTTCTTCTCTTAGGAAATGATTGGCTATTTGGAATCGTACAATGCAATGGAAACAGAAATTGACATGTTGAGAGAGTCTGTTTGTATTTAATTAAGGGTTATGTAATGTAAGGCAGTGCCACACTAGGTTTTTTACTTTATGGAATTTTTGATAAGCACAATCTAGTCATGGACAATTGTTCTTTTTATGCAGTTCCTTGTTTTTATGCCTCAATCTCCTGAAGGTAGGATTTATAAGCTTTGGGTTGCTGTAAATATAACAATGGCGCTACCTAGTTGTTGTCGAAATAATTAATTATACATAGCAAATTAATATAGTCAAGTCCGATTTTGCAGATATAAGCTTATGTAAGAAGTTACAAGCATTTTGTTAGTATTTGGTCCAACATACTTTTTTAACATATTTTGGGTATGCTGAATCCAAAAATATATGTTGGTCATCTGGGAAATGCCTCTGAAAGTGTTAAAAATGGGGGCAAAAATGACCACTGTTTTTAACAAAAACTTTTCCATCGATATTAACTTATAATACAAATCTTTATCTTTAGATATGTTTCAACAATTTATTTCATGTTATTCGTATATCTGAGTAAATATTTATCAATAAAATATATCATAAAAAAATGGACCCCTTAACACACAGGACTTGCAAGTACATAGCACTAGATGACTAGGTTAAAACATTTAGTTAACCTATTTCATAGTGCAGGACACAGACTGAGCTACAGTGACATACTAATAGACACATCTTTAGCTGAAAAACAAAACCTGGAATCAATGGATCCTGAAACTGGTCATGTTTTTTTCCGCCGAATCTTACTTAGAATGAGATATCGAGACATTTAACACTATTGTTCAGAAGTGTATGCATATATCAGAAAGACTGGGACAGTCACATTCAGTTATAACTGTTGATCAGGCTCTTTACTTTAAACTTGTGGATTTGAAATGGGCAGTGCCCCAGAATGGGTGGATTGCAAGTATCAATGAATTTTTTGAATTCTGGTGTAACGTTTTTGCACTTCCATCAAAAAAAAAAATGACGTAGTACATTTTTATCAGAAGCCGATCATGCAATCACCTACAAAAAAGACGTTGGTTGTTGGCGTCGGCTTTTAGGATGAAGAAACTGTTGAAAATACCGTCATTAAACTTAATTTGGATGAATTAAAGACTAAACGCGAGGAAGCTGACACAAGAATCATTCTCCATGCTGTTCACAGCAGTAAACGATCAAATTGTGTCACTGTTGTTGTTTCTGTCAGAGATACTGATGTTTTTGCTCTTACTATGCCACTTGCAGGAAATAAATGCAAAAGTATGGATGATGGCTGGAACAGTGAAAAAATGAAAATACATTCAAGTCAACACAGTGTTAAATGAAATCCTCAATAAGTGTTGCGTAGAAATCTACTTGCCTTTCATGCACTCACTTGCTGTGACACAACATCAAATCTCTGTGGAATCTCTAAAGATCTGTATTTAAGGTGTTTACAGCCAGTGCAAAACTTATAGAAGGTCTTGGATATGGACAACTGTCTGATGAAGTAATGAAAAACTATGAATATTTTATCTGCAAAGTGTATGGCCAAGATGCTGTAGTACTGACAGTGCTCAAAATGTTTGGCAGGTCTACAAGTCCTGAACACAGTGATGCTTTCACATTTCACATTAGAAGAGCTCATTATCAAGCCTTCGTATGGAACAAATCAAATGTTCTCAATTCAGAATTGCCTGCACCTTCCGACATGGGATGGAATGTGACAGATGGCACACTAAAGCCAGTTATTATTACCCGTGACCCAATTCCTCAAGCTTGTATTGAGTTCATTGCTTGCAAATGTACATCTGGATGTAGGACCCTCAGATGTGAATGTAAAAAACTGGGCTCTTATGCACAGATACAGATAATGTATATGCGATAAAAGCATTACCAGCTGTATGAACTCAAGGCGGTAAATTAACATGAAATAAAGCAAATATTTCAATATATATATTATTTTGAAACTATTATATGATAAACAGTTTATGGATTTAGCTTCTGTCCTGTAAAGTGATTCCAAAATATGAAATTAGTATACTGTATTCAGCAATAGTTTTGCAATATAACCAACGTGAATTATTTTTATAATCATCTTTTTGGAGAAATATGCAAGTTAGAGTGGGTTTTTAATTGCTTTTTTTTTCTCCTAACGGAGCACACATTTGGATTAAAGGTTATCTATCTTTGAAAAAAAGTGTTGTTAATTTAATCAGTTAATATGTTTCACATAACTTTGATTAAAAAACACATATTTTTAGATAATTGTAATACTATTAAATATTTATATTAGAAATATCTTAATTTGGCGGCCATTTTGTTTTCAGCCATTTTGACCTACAAAAAATCATTTGTCAGATGGCCAACATATATCTTTGAATTCAGCATACCCAAATTATACTAAAAAAGTATATGGGAACAAATGCTAACAAAATGCCTGTACCTCACACATTTATTAAAATCTGGACTAGACTAATACTTGTAATAGATAACTAGAACTTTTGAATTAAAAGGACATTAGTGTATCATAAGATTTTATTATGCCCAGCGAGTAAACTGAATATTTTTGAAATGATGGCAATTGTAGGTGTTGGACCGCATTAGATTGCATACATGGGGCTCCCGATAGGATGGCTATTCACTTTTGGTTTGTTTCGTTGTGATGGTACAGAGATGTTCTCTTGTGCATGCGTAGCATGTGTCTATGGTTTTAAATAACTAAATAAATTGAATTGATAATACCATGAAAGCCACGTCCAGTCGACGAAATGTTTGGTTTATATAGACTTGATCGCTTTTGTATCTATTTCTGTTGTGTTGGGCAACTGGCAGAACCCTGCTTGTTGTTATTTCGCTTCAGAAGGAAAGGAAGGTATTTGACCGACGCACGCTGTGAATGATGAAAAATGGATTTGTAATGTGGTGTTTTCTGTTTCGTAAATTCATTATTTTATAGAATTTTTGATCTTGCCAATCGGATGTTTGAATGTGTTGCTGGTTGTTTAGGCTCGGATTTTGTAGATGGCCTCGGTCGCTAATTCAGGTTCCCTGTAGTTCATGCTTTGGCGTTTATAGTAGCGATCGGTCCGTGTTTTGGCGCCTGTTAGTGCAGACCGCTGCATGTGTGTGTTTCCGGTGTTGCATCGATAAGGGTTCCATGTGTACGGATGAAAAATTTAAAAGGAGATCCTGCGGCAAACAACAGCTATTGTGATCACTTAGTGTCCGTCTTCCATCGTCGTCCTTCATGCCCCGTCGCCCGTCGTCAACACAACAATTTGACTGCAAAACTCTAGGTGTCACAATTTTAGCCCAATGTAACTTGGTCAGAACATAACCCGATATGTCCATTAATTGGTCATCTGGAAATAAAACTAGGTTACTAGCTCGTATAATAGGAAAACCTTGTTACCACTTTAAAGGCCTCATTTTCTACCGCATCTTTATAAAACTTGCGGATCTCTTTTTATTCAAGGATAAATTCTGAACTGTGTTGACTGGAGTCAAAAACTGTGTCACTAGATCAAAACATAGAAAAATCGTGTAACATTCTCAGAATGTCTGTCTCTGAGAATTTTATATCAATATTTAAGCTGGGTTACCAGACATCAAAAACTAAGACACCAGGTAAAACCATAGGAAAAATGGTTTGCACTCTATAGCCCATATTTTTGTTTGATTGTCTTTAGACTTTCGACTTGATATCTGTATCTACGAAAGGTTAAGTTAAAACTAGTGGTCCGAACATGGGATCGGAAACTTGGTTACAAAGTCAGGTGATATGAATGCATTGTTAACACTCTAGAGGTCAAATTTGAGACTTGATAATCATTTAACTTGTAAGAATGTTTGTCTCTATCTACGTCATGCTTAAAACTTTGATTTTCCCGAGGTTTTAAATTAAGTCACTAGGAAAAATCGTAGTAAAATACAATTTTCACAATCTATAGGCCACACCATCTACAGTTAAATCTCGATATGTCAAATTCGAAAAGATCAAGCGTTTTACTTCGAGATAACTGAAATTCGCTTTAAAATGATATTTTTGCACGTGTTTAGAGACGGGACTTGAAAATATCTTTGAAATAGCCAGAATTTTTTGATAAGTAAGTTCCAGATATTGCGTTTCACTTCTACTTTATCTTCATGTTACTACGGCAAAATAATTGCCTCTAGGAATTCTAGATCATGTTAAAAGTTGAACTACTTGCTAAATAGTGGGTCGCTATGTTTAATCATAGATAATCCATGAAAACACTCTGCATTCCACAACTGATCTTCATAACTATTTCTTAGCATGTTTGCCTCTATAAAATCTTTGTCATGTTTAAATATGGTTTATCTAGGTCAAAAACTATGTCATTAGGTCAAGTCTAAGAAACAAACATTGTTAACAGCCAAAAGCCACATTTTCGTCCTGATCTACATGAGACTTGGTTAGAGCGTATGTCTGTTTAAAATCTAGGATGAATTTGTAACTGGGCCACTTGAAACAGAAATAGGTCATAAATCAAATCATGGAAACACTTTTTGTTCTAGATCATTCCCAATCCTCATCAGAATGTTTGTCTGTATGGAATTATGTCAATTTCAAAAGTGTGGTACAAGAATGTCAAATCATACAAAAACTTGGTTAGTCTTCTACCTGATTTACCTTAAACATGGTGAAAATGTTTTTAGCAATGAAATTTTGGCAAAATTAGAAACAAGGTGATCTAGGTTAGGAACTAGGTCAGGTGAGCGACACAGGGCCAACAGGGTCCTCTTGTTTTTATTTTCATTTGTATTCGTACGAACATGTTGCTTGTCTGCTACCTTCTATACTTTAATAATAACACATTTCTGTTTTACAACCTCTTTAGCAAAACCTTTTTTGTAGCGGATGAGTCTTGTCTGTCTGTTCAAAAGTATGCGATGCATATCACAAAAGGTATTTGACCTAGAGTCATCAAACATCATAGGTTTCTTATTTAGCAGATACAATTGTGCACCAGGTGTTTCAGTAAGACAACAGTAATGGCCCAATATACATAAAAACATAAACGTTTGTTTCACATGCACTTCAAATATATGACCTAGTGACATGAAATATTATAGGAATATTACTTAGCATGTGATATGTGCTGCTGCTTTTTTTTTGGAATTCTCATAGACAGATTATAGTTAGCCAAAAATATGCATAAAGGGACTTGAAGTCAGTTCCGCAAGTATCTTGGAAGTTATTAATCTATTTGGATGATTTTTTTTTCTTGCCTTTCTGCAGAAGTCAGAAGATAGTTAAAGCAAATTAACGAAACTTTGAAAAATCAATGAGGGCAGTGAGGAACTTGTTTTGTTTAAGTATTATATTTAATGTACCCACCAAATAAACATATATAATACAAATAAACAACCTGATCTTTGGGTTCCTCTGGTTGCCTTAACATTAGAGTACTAGTTCTGCAGTACTGGTTTGATGAAGAACAATTTCATTGATAATTGTGAATGGATTAGAATTATAGATACTAAATGATTTTTTTTTCCACTTTCGTAAATCGTGTACAGGAAGTCTGTAAAAATCTCTTTGCAATTAGACTCGGTGTTGTTATATCTTCTGGTCCTTTAAATGTATATGGGTAGTATAGTTCAATTTAAGCCGTTTAAGCCTATTTTTCTTTTTTTTTTTCTATTAACTCAGTAGTTAAATATTATATATTGTGCTTGTAAAACGAGCCCAAAACTAAAACATGATGCAGTAATTTTGAAATACTTATTTTTCTGGTGTTGTGACCTGCTAAATGTAAACAATGGAATTTCTTTACGGTATTTTAAGTACAGTAAGAGAGTTTGTCGAGTGGCATACTGCAAAATATAGATAATTAAATATTTTATTATGTTCTTATAAGTTGTGTCACAAATTCCAATTTGACTGTATATTATTGCAAGCATTTGATTTACCCGGTGTTGTCAAGTGTGTCGCCATTTCAGGGTCACAAGGTTTAACCATCGTCATGTGATTTGCTTGAAGGCAGGGATTATTGTTTGACATTATTCTGCGCGGAGGTTGCTCTAATGCATGGTATAAACTCCTTTTAATATTCGTTCAAAAATTTGTTTTATCATCGGTTTAGGATAAAAATACGATAAAGTCGATTCAAAATTATCAATTTGGAAAAGTACTTTCGCTTTATGATGTTTTGATATCGCGTCTCAAAAATTGCATAGTGATTAGTGATAAAACTCCTGATGATGCAAGCCTACTTTAAAGAATATGCCATTAACAAAAGTATCAACATTTGGGAGAATTGCACATCTTATTGAAAACACAAGTAATAAATAACAGTAATTGCATGTATAAATAGGACATTTAGCAGCTTTATTTGCATTTTCTAACATGTAGAGTTATCTGCGTCCACGATTGCCGATGTTTACTTTTGAAGTGGCACTTGCCTATTTTATTAATATATTTTAAAGATTCACTTGTTCTGTTTCTGGATCCCGAAGTTATGATAAAATAATATTCCATTTCTTTTGTATTTTTTAGCTAATTTGCGAGGCAAACTAAACGAAAACTTCAACAAAATATAATTAATTTTAAAAATGGATATTATTTTTGTGGATATGAGTATATAGCTGCCAACTGTTCTGTCGGTCTCTCTGGTCGTCTGTCTGTACGCACGTCTGTCGATTCAAGAAATTTGAACCAAACATGCAGAAATGTATCAATAGGAAGTACATTTGTGCAAAATTTCCAGGGCATGAATATTTCTGTTTAATTCATTAGTTATTACATTTTGAAATTTTCAGAATATTGTTTGTTGCTCAACTCCTCCAACAGTTTCCAATGATCTGGTTCACACTAACAGATATATGAATGGAACTTGCGCTCATTGTCTTCACAATACTTACTTTGCCCTCTTTTGAAGTTGAAATATTTTTTTTTTAAATTTTGAATATTATTTATTTTTTATTTATTTATTTATAGATATATGTGTCGCGCCATGACATTTTTGGCCCAAATGCGGCGTTACGTCATTCGGGAAAAACCCGATTAAAGTTACGTCACAAAAGTGAGTGGAGTTCAACACGTTTTCGCGTCAATTAAGGTTTCGATGGAGGCCTTGAGAAACAAAAATCAAACAACACCAAATCATAGAAAGAAAGAGTTGTTTGACATGAAAATTGAACAGCATGTAAAACATGTATATTAGTTTACGAAACAAGTGTCAGTATACTGATATAAACATAGAATTCCGGAAAAGGGCTGCCTAAAGGGGTTCCACTTCCGGACAGTTAAACGCCTTTAAAAACTCACCATTTTCAAAGAACAGTTACACATGTTCGTTTTGATGCATTTGCAATAACGTGCGAGTGGTGAAATTTCGCATAACAAGTTGGAACACAGTTTTCAGCAATTGCTTATCTTTATTTCTTTACAAATGACATTCATTTTCAAAGGGAGACAACTGTTCCCGATTATTTTAAGTACAAATGGCATTCATTTTCAAAGGGAAGCAACTTTTTCCGATTATTTTGAGTAATCTTTGAGAAAAAGTTGTCTCCCTTTGAAAATGAATGCCATTTGTAAAGAAAAAATGATAAACAATTGCTGAAAACTATGTTCCACCTTGTTACGTGAAATTTCACCACTCGCACGCTATTGCAAATGCATCAAAACAAACATGTGTAACAGTTCTTTGAAAATGATGAATTTTTAAAGGCGTTTAACTGTCCGGAAGTGGAGCCCCTTTAGGCAGCCCTTTTCCGGAATTCAATGTTTATATCAGTATACTGACACTTGTTTCGTAAAGTAATATACATGTTTTACATGCTGTTCAATTTTCATGTCAAACAACTCTTTCTTTCTATGATTTGGTGTTGTTTGATTTTTGTTTCTCAAGGCCTCCATCGAAACCTTAATGCATTTTATCAATTAACACTATATTATTGGGACAATAAATGTATGAAAAGACAAACGTCATTTATCAAGCATGCATTGTAACATTTCCGTGTTAAATTGTCATTTCGTTTCGTTATCAAATAACTGACAATTTATCGCCCTTTGTATCAACACGCCATTTGTAAACATGAAAGGTAGTGAGAAAGGAAACTTTTAAACAGTTATTTGACGATTAATTTAAAATTGATAATGAATGGCATTGCGCGATTTACAGGTAAGTAGTAATATTTACACGATATGTAGAGTTTAAAAATTATTAATTAAATCCATATCGACCGTTTTGTCCGTGTTTTTTTTTCTTCAAATATATCCCGGAAATGTCAATTGGGCTATTCAGCTCAGAGATGTTAATATGCTGTTACGGACCTCTGATTGTAATGGAAAATAATCACAAAATTAAAACAGCGTCAGTTAAGTTATGTCAGCCAGAACACCCGCAGTTTTTCAAAAAAGAAAATTACACCCCACCCTTCCCGGAAACATTTTACCCCCCTTCTCCATTTCACAACTGGGTTACCTCAAAATTCCCCCCTCCCAATCAACTTTCTGTCAAGTACCTCCCTTCTCTTTCCCTCCCATTGTCGTATGAAATACACCCTTCCCCAGCTTGAGAACTGCTTCCACACTAGTTCTATAAATAAACGTCGGACTTCAATATTTTACGATTTTGACATTTCATATAGTCCGACGTTTTATCGAAAGTATGAATTTCCCGGTAGAGCTTTCCGCAAAAGTTCTTGCGGAAGGTTTTACAAGTTCACGGTAGAAGTGTCTTGAAAGCGGTAGCTAAATACCAACAACGGACAAAGAAACCTAATTTACACATCCATTGAACATACTGTCTTACTGAAGATATTGAAGATCAGTCCGCACTTTGAAAATGAAATTTACATCCATTCACTTTCACAACACAACACGTACTGTCAAATCTTCTTTATTATAAAGATTAATTTTAGACGAAAAAATATTCTCACGGTCGGATTTGAAACAAAATGCGGCCCGTTACTAACGTATTGTCTATGTAGTATGCATATGTTTATAATCGATGGGTGTAATCAGCATTTATTGGTTGTAATTTTATTAAAAGTTACTTAAATTAGTTGTAAAGTCCTATCAAAGCAGTTTAAAAGGCTAGTCCACATGCGTTCGGCTGTACCCATGCGTTAAATAATGGCCGCAGATTTTTTACAAGTGTCGTAGGCTAAACGTATTTGTTTTCGTCTAAGCATGTATAATTGATTATATATATTTATTCGGTGTTGTATTGTCCGTGATATTTCAATAAATTACGCTAGAAGTGTCTGTGAAATGCGTCGGGGAAGTGATTGTTGGTGCAGTTTTAGTTACGGTAAACCAATGTTTCACGTGTATGAGAGTTTTTCTACATTACACTTCAATAAAATAAAGTCGTAATCTGTGCTATGCAAATGGCTGACATTCGATTAAACTTGACACAGGGACATGTTGAACGTCCAAATATTAAAAGGCGCCCTGTGCAAGTTTAATGTTATTGAACTACTTCCACACTACATAAACTACATACATCCCATCGTTCCCCTCCCTCGTTTCTTTTATCTGTAAATTAACCACCTCAGATATCCTCCAAATAAGCGGGGGGAGGGGAAGGGACATTCAGGAAACTAACTTTTTTCCACAACAGTTTTCACTCTTATTTCTGATTAGTTTATCAGTATGAAAGATTAGTATGCCAAAAGTCACAGCCTTATCCATATTTATGCAGTGACTTACATGAACAGTTGTATCGAATCTTAGAGCATATTAGACATTTGCGAATTAAGTCTACGTGAACTGTGAACACCTAAGACGATTGAATTTTCAAGGGGACCGTCTCAACATGAGAATTTTAAGTTATGTGTGGTAGGAAAACATTCCTATAATGATGGTAAGGTCTGGCTTATTACGTCACCGCACAGGATAAGATTTGGATTTGTCTGTCCGTCCGTCTGTTCGCCAGATAAATGTTTTGTTATACATATCGCAAAAAGTATTTGATCTAGTGTCATAACACTTTCCTGAAATGTTCTTCAATATTATAAGTTGCGCATCTGCGACAAAGTTGAAAAGATGAGCTAGTCTGATCGCAGTGTATCCGTATTCCATCGTCGTCATCGTCTGAATTGAAACAAAAATCTAAACTGGGTCAGATGGGATCAAAATGTAAGTAAGCAGGTAAAACATTGTGAAAAATGAAGAAAACGTAATATCTTGCGTATCCATTCCTTTGTTGTTATTACATGCCCGAAGGAACGTATTTTGGGATACCCCAGGTGTTCATCTTGCCGTCTGTCTGTCTGTGTGTCCGTCTGTCCGTTAGCAATTTCGTGTCGACTCCGCTCTGTAACTCGTGAACCCCTTGAAGGATTATAAACAAACTTGATACAAATGTTCTCCACATAAAGACGACGTGCAGAGCGCCTGTATTAGGTGGCTCGCTTTAAGGTCAATGTCACACTTAGGGGTAAAGGTCATACGACTTTGTATCGTGTCTGCGCTGTAACTCTTGATCTGTTTGAAGGATTTAAAGAAACATTGCACAAATGTCCACCACATCGAGACGACGTGCAGAGCGCATGTTTTGGATGACTGGCTACAAAGTCAATGTCACACTTAGGGGTCAAAGGTCATATAACTTTGTTTCGAGTGCGATGTGTAACTCTTGAACTGCTTGAAGGATTTTAAAGAAACTTGGCATAAATGTTCACCATATTGAGACGACGTGCAGAGCGCATGGTTCTCTTCAAGGTCAAGGTCGCACTTAGGGGTCAAAGGTCACATGACTTTGTTTTGTGTTTATGTTGCTTTGCATTGCGGTGCTCTTGTTTTTATTTGGCAGATTCCTTTTTTTTTGTTCACTTACAATATTTAATTATTGAATTACTTCCTTTTTACGTTACCATAGAAAGGTTATTTTGTAACTTTTTTATTATTGGCCGTAGGGAAAACCGAGACTACTTTTCTGTGGGACAACATGGATGGTACCTGCAAAGTTAAGGTGTATTTTGACATATCTGTACCTGGTAATGACTTTTAGTGGACTTAGAATTTTTCGGGGAATTTCTTCTTTTTGTTGTCCTTTTCCTTTGGGCTTCAACACTAAAGTTCTTAAAATTTGTCTCCCATCCTCTAATACTTGACTTTATAAAAAACTTTAACCAACAATTCTAAATAAAAAACGGGCATAATTCTGTCAAAGTTCAAATCAGAGTTATGGGGATTATTTTCCTGGTGAATACTTCGATAGTTAATAACTATTTTAATATTCAAGTCAATAGCTTTGATAGTAACAGAGATATTTGACTTTATCAAAACCTTTTACCAACAATTCTAAGTTAAAAGGGGACATAATTCTGTCAAAATTCAAATCAGAGTTATGGGGATTGCTTCTCCTGGTGTAGACTTTCATAGTAAATGAGTATTTTAAGTTTCAAGTCAATAGCTTTGATCATAACAGAGATAGTTGACTTTAACAAAAACTGTTACCAAAAATTCTAAGTTAAAAAGGCGCATTATTCTGTCAAAATTCAAACCAGAGTTATGGAGATTGTTTTTCCTGGTGTAGACTTTGATAGTTAATAAGTATTTTAAGTTTCAAGTCAATAGCTTTGATAGTAACAGAGATATTTGACACTATCAAAAACTTTTACCAACGGCGAGGCCGATGCCGACGCCGACGCCGGAGCGAGTGCAATAGCTCTACTGTTTCTTCGAAAAGTCGAGCTGAAAACAGCCACATCCAAATTTATATCACCTACCGCATAGTGATGATATAATAACCCAAACCCTATTGCTGTTATTAACTATTTTTCCTACCGCGTATAATATAATCAAATTATGTTGAGACGGTCCTCATGAAAAATAGATCGTCTTAGGTGTCCACAGTCCACGTAGACTTAATTCGCAAATGTCTATTAAGAGGAGAGTGGGGGAATATGCATAATGATTGAATATCATCATACATGTATTTTCCCAAGAAACTGTTGCAGTATTTGAGTATTCATTTGGTTAGACTGAATGAACTAATTCTTTTAAGTGTATATCTAGTATGTCAGAAAATTAGCTAGCTTTTGTATTCTTGAAAATTATGAGATTGGTGGATGGATGGATACTTTTTAGTCATGCTTTTATGTAGAGTACACATAAAGACACTTCTATTTTTAAAAAATGCTTCACAGTGTTCTATTCTGTAACTTTCTACTTAAAGTTACTAACACTTATGCAATTTTGTTTTGCAGAAAGGCTGAAGGATGAAAGAATTTCCAGAAAAATAAAGTTCTTTATGAAATTGTGAATGGAAATGAAACCCAAGGAACTAATATATTTGCTTACACTCCAGTTGAAAGTATGTTAATGGAATAAAGTGCAACTGTCAGAAATGTTTGGTAATAATATGTTTTGTTGCCAGAACAGCAGTGAAGTGGTTAGAGTAAAACTGTCTTAATTGTTTAAGCAATACAGAATGTTTTGTTTAAAACCTACTCCATGCATAAAATATCTTGAGTGCTCTTTTTTATTTAAATGGTCATACAGTTTCAAGAAATTTGACAATAAATGCAACTTCTATTTTTATAAGAAAATTGTACATTGTTGCCATGGTATTAAACATAAATGTGACTATAAATTATTGTAAAACATCTTTCATGTTTATATGTTCTAATTTTTAAAAATAAATAATGTATGGTCATATTCTTTTCTAAGTAATAACTGCATCAACAAAGCATTGTTATCATATGAATCTGCCTTAAACTAGCAAGAGTTGTAACTGTGTCGTATGTATCAGAAAATTGTGTATATCCCATACAGTGTCACATCAGTTTACATGAAATGAGGTTTTCTTTCTTTTTAATATGAAAGTAGACAGCTTTCTATGTAAATAGTATTTTGAAGAACACTTTAACATATTCAATTTTTTCAAGAACTTGATAGAAATGGTACTTTTTGTAAGAAAATACATAATTGTTGCCATGGTAACGAGTCACTGATGAGTATGACATCTGTACTACTACTTTAAGCAAAGTCAGTTTATAATATTTCTGATAATTATATCTTTTTGCCTGATTTTCTGTCTAACAGTTACAAAGAAATATGCCAATGAGTCAAGTGTTCTAACAACAAGGTTAATGCCCTAGTTTTGTCATGTTATCTAACTCGATATCCAGTAAAGCTATTTTTGTATAAAAGAAAGCCATAAGATTTTTGCAAAAAAATGTTATTTTTAAACTCTGTTTGTACACTAAAAAATGTTGACAGTATATTAACGTTACTTTCTAGATGTTAATTTTGACTGGATTTACCAAGGAAGTATTAAAATTGGATTTAACAACTGTGTTGCCATGGAAACGATTTTTAGGGGAAAATGATATGTGCTAATATGAAAGAAAGAAACAGAAATTAAGAAATTTAATTAACTGCATGTTGTGCTTGATATTTCATTATGTATTTTATTTTCATAGTATTTTAAGAAGGAGTCTCCATTAAGATATTCTGCGTCAATTTTGATTCAATTAGACGAAAATATGGTGTCCGAAAAGCGGTAATTTCTCCATAATAATGGCTGATTTCTATTGTCAAATTGCAAATTTTTACTAGGAACATGACAATCTGTCAGATTAGCTGAAAAACCCATTTTCGACCAAAATCGCATTTGGGCCAAAAGTCTCATGTCCTGACACATATGTTTCCCGCCATGACATTTTTATCCCAAATGACACAAGCCTCGATATCGGTAAAATACGGTTGAAGTTGACGTCACTTAATTAGATATTTGTTTTCATTAATTTGTTTTTAAAGCAACAGTCATTAGTGTTAAAATCAATAATATCGGACGAAAATTTTTAAGTTTAAACATTTTCAACATTTAGTGGATTTAGTTATCGCACTAGTAGATCTAGTGAAATATCACAAATAATGAGTGAATTAGCGAATTGTTTCCCTTTGAAATCTACACGCCGTTAACGGTGTATACATGAGTGGAACTGGGTCAGAGAAAACATGCAGTTATTGGTCTGAATATACGCGGATATTTAAAGTGCGTGGCGGATTTATTGGTTGTTATGGTAAGTTTTTATTTTCATCATAAAATTATTCGTAACTTAAGGTACTTCCGCCATCTTGAATTTAGGGTGACCTTCATTTGAGGTGTGAAAATATAGTGAACAAAAGCTTTCAAATGCAGCTGTTCCAGAGTACAAAATCAGCTCAGTTTGGTAGACCTGAACTAAAAATAGCTGTATAAAAAGTAAAACTAAAATTTGGAAATAAACAAAGAAGATATTTTACCTGTATTATTCCAAATTTTTGGTTAGATTTATAAATCCTTTCAAAATATTTTATTAAAAATTCATGAATGGCAAAAAATAGTTCAAAGTTTCAATTAGTGCATAGGAGAATTGTCTTACTGAATAGAACTAAACTTAGTACAAAATCTGTTTCCAAATCTGATCACCTCATGTATTAAAACGAAAATAAATCTGTACATATTGCTATTTTCTGCATACATAAAAGTAGTGCAATGTGCGGACAATGATTTTTCTACGTATTGTGTACCAAACGGCCTAAAATTATAAGACAAGTCTAAGACTTAATGTGAACAAAATTTGGCAACGATCCAAAATTCTTTTCAAGGATTGTGCAAGTATAAGAAAGGTTTAATTTATTATAGTGGAATTTATATACTTACGCGCTGCTTATCTCACGGAAAATTTGGTGGAAATGGAATTTTCGGCGCTTCCTGCGGTAACTACCCAAATTACTTAACGTAAGTTTCTCACCCATACGTGATTTAAAAAATAATAAATTTGTTCCTATATTTTATCAGTTAATAAAATATGGGCAGGAGTTTGGATGCGTAATAATTAAATCACGAGTGCGTAGCACGAGTGATTTAATTATTCGCATCCAAACGACTGTCCATGTTTAATTAATTGATAAAAATATTGAAACATATTTATTATTTCGATTCTAACATCGCAAATAATTCGCATTTTACAGTACAACATTTTCAGCGTACTACGTCATTCGGGTCATATGCTGTTACAATTTACCCCCTATGGTTAGAAAGTGTTGCATAGCCAACGGAACGTATAGATATTTGTTTCTTTTTATCAGAATTTTGGGAAGCATTCATAAATTAGTAATCTAACAGCTCGCAAACTAATTATGAACATAATTATCAAATTAGGCGAGTTGAACCTGTATTACGAGTGACAAGCTTAACTTTTATATGACGTCACATCATTATGACGTCATACTTTATGTCATACATTTATGACGTCCCCGCTGAATCATAATTGAGCTAATTGAATTCGCTCGTAGAGATCAGAACGTGTTTACGGACCTACACATAAGTCAGTTTGACTTCTTAGTATAGGTTATAGATTATTTATTGAACTTCTAATGCAATTAAGTTTGCCGAAACGGAGCGTAGCGTATTGAAGGCGAAACTTAATCAATTTAGAAGTTCAATAAGTGTATCTATAACCGGCTTATAGTTTAACGCCCCGTTTCATTTAACTGACAGGTCAAAACCGCTAAAAGCTCTCTCTGAAACAAACTAACCACGCCTTCTGTTAATTCATTGGCTAGTCTTCTCTTCACTTATGATGGAGAAGTACATGTTTACTACAACTTTATACAAGGTCATTTTAGTGCCAGCCTTTAGCAAAACAGCGGTTGATCCAGTGCTGGAAGATTTTAATTTAGTTTATATCATCAATACATAGTAGACGACTAAGTCTTATCGAGTAGTTTGTGGAACATAATTTTATATTCTTATTCAATGGAAATATAATATGTAGGTTTAACTCGTAATGATCTAACAGTACAATTTAAGCAGCTACATGTATAAATAAAACAAGACAAAGTAGAATCTAAGTGCACCCTGGTTTATTTTTAGACCAGTATAGGTTGTGAAAGGTGCAGAAAGGTCAAACTTGAACTATGAAAGTACAGCTTGTATTAAAATGAAACTAAAAACATAATTTGATATTTGAGCCGCGCCAGACGTCTGGTCAGGATCCATGCTGTTCGCTTTCAAAGCCTATTGTAATTAGAGAAACTATTAGCGAACAGCATGGATCCTGACCAGACTGTGCGGATGCGCAGGCTGGTATGGATCCATGCTGGTCGCAAACCCACTATGTTGGTTTTCTCATGGCACGGCTCATTTATCTATTTGGTCCGTTTATTACATAGACACATTATTTCTTGTACGCAGTCCCTGCTTTGGTAATTACTCCGCCTCCTAGAATGTGGGAAATCCATAGTAGGCGGAACAATGAATACTCATTAATTTTGAACTACTTCATGATTAAGTGGATCAGATTCTTCAGTTATGAAACAATATGAAAATAAGTTGGTTACTTTTTTGAAAATCCCTCGCTTGTCATTGGATAAAAACGATGTTTGAACTATAATTATATTTATGTTTTTGAAATGCTGTTTTCAACCGATTGGCAGTGAAAAAATTCGTATGTAATGGAACTGAAGTAGAATCTCTTATGTTACAATCATAGGGGGTGAAATGTAACAGCCAACCATATTTTATCGTAGATTCATGTATAGGCGATTTCGCTATATGTTTATATAGCAATTGCTGCGGATCGTGTTAGAATGTATATTTATAAAATATAAAAACAATCGAGATAATTACTTTATCAGGATATATGCAAATATTTTTAGACAATCTTGAAACATTTGGCCACAGTATTTCCGCATACTGGTCCGGGACAAGTTCGATGTGTATAGTGATTCCTTATTAGATGTTTCATGCGTCGTAAACTAACCAATTTTGATCTGTCGACTTTTTATACAATATGAAAATTTATGCAGCAGTGAGAATAAATCGCAGAAAAAATGTACAGCCAAATATGTAAGGAGGTAATACAATCTGTATACAATTGTAGATAACTACGAAACATTTTACAAAATTCAATCAGTTGAACTTCTCAAGCGAAAACTTAATGATTAAAATCAGCAATATCTCAAAAGTAACTTTTCTGTATCTTGGTTCTTCGCCAAATAATGATATTTTTTCACATTTTCATAGATTTAAACTGATAATAAATGTGTATTGAAATTCCGGCATAGAAATGGACACTGACTTTACATGAGTGATTACTGCGGTGTTGACAGCGGAAGCAGCGGTCCAGTACTAAGACTGTCTACGAAACCAAGGATAACGAGTTCTGAAAATTACGAACATTGGGATCAGTGTTCAGTATACACCTGAAAATAATAGACTTGCTATTTGCCGAGTGCACACTTGTTTTCTATCGTCGTTAATATAAAGTAGACTAGTAAATATTCGTACATATGCATAATCTCATAAACACTTCTTTAATGTATGTTCTGTGAAATAAACAAATAACTGGCTCAACTGAGACACCATACTTTAAAGTAAATTCAGTTTATTCACCACGAGGTTCAAAATACACGGGAGTCTCGTGATAGTACATGCCTTTAATTTCACATGGTTGAAGTGTAAACAAATAGTTAAATATGCTTCGTTTTATTTCTCACGGAAAAATCGGACGTTTTTTATATTGGAATAATTATAGAACATATATGCATTTGAAGTTGAAAGTTGATTGCTTTCTACAGGATGTAAAACTAAAACAAGTAAGCACTTTTACTTTTTCAGCAATGTTCCTCATGTGAACTTTGACATTGTTTACGAAGAGAAATCAGTTTTGTGTCATCTTGAAATGCGTTGTTCGGCTGAAACGTATAGTTCCCGGAAACGTTCTAAAATGGTTTATTTTGGGAATTTTTGTTTTATTTATAAATTCAACACAATGTGCAATATTTCCAGTTTTTGAAAATGATTGAAATTCAACTTTATTTTAGAAAAAGTTCCGATCTTTCACTAATATTTTGCCAGCGGATGCTTATAAGTTTTAAGTGAAACGGCTTTCTTGTCCATGAGAGGTGTGTAAAGCGAAAAACTATCATTACACATTGCGTTTATTCTTTAAATGTGAAGGATCGGTAACAGATTAAGGAGATCGGACAGTGAAAAACTATACTAAATAGATATCTCTAACCATGAATAAGTAGACATACATATTTCAGTAAGGAAATCTGAGGTAAAAGAACAATCATATATTTTATTCCTTGAAATAAACATGGCGGCGAAATATTTTAGAAAAACTGTGCACGTGTTTTGCGCATTAGAATGTTTAACGACATTTTCTTGGAAAAGTAACGCTCGTGTGCACTATTTTGGCATTCCTTTGATTTGAAAATAAATATTTTATAGCAATTTAGGTTGCATACGATACCAAAATTTTGCACCAAAAATGTTCACTCATTTTCTTCCAAACTACTGTGGAGATAGGGTTCAGCGTAGCTTCCATGCTCGCAAGTTTACCTACAGATATATCTTTTCAACTTTTATCATATATATTTTATGTCCTTGCATTTCGAAAGCTGTTTCGAGGATTCTGATTTTCACATGAATTTCTAATTTCAATTTGCGGAAGTACCTTAAGTAAAAAAATGAATGGACAGACCGCTTCTTTTGTTGATGAATGATGTATCGAAGATACAACTTGGTAGCGAGAAATAGCCGTGTTGACATTTCGATTTGACTGTCTACTGTCAAGTACTTTTAATATGTATATTTGTAAATTGTCATGATGGCAGAATATACTTGTAGCCAAGACAGTCAGGCATCTACTATATTAAGTATTCTGTATGAAATTTTCTAGAAATTGTAAATGAACAGGAATATTGTACATTTTTTTTAACTCTCACAGATGTGAACTGTTCAACAGGTGAATAATTACATGGTCATTATGCACATACAGTAGAATCTATGACAATTTGAAAAGAAAAGTACAGGAATAACACAGGAAAAGTGGTGTTTTAAATTGTCACTTTTTGTTGTAATAGCAACTAAAATAGACCTCCTGAAAATTTCTAAAATATTCTACATGCAATTTACAATAAAAACTACATTTTTCATTCTCACTACTGTCAGTACTGTCAGACAGCCTTCTGGTAGGCTACTAAATAAATGAAAAATTCTTTGTTTATATTTTTCAGGACAACCTCCAGCAGCATGAGATATAAAGTTTCACTGCAGTTTTGACTATGCTCAACAAGTTCTGTACACACACTATGCTCAGCAAGTGGAGTTGCTGTGAGCTCCCATGCAGGTATAATATTTACAGTTAGTGTTTACATTCATATCAGTGTCAGTATCCTCAAATGTATTTTTTTTCAATATCAAATTTAACTATGAAATTCCATATACTGCAGTATCACTAAATTAAATTCCACAGTCTTCAAAACAACCATGACTCTATAAATGAAAGCTACAAGCCTACAGTGCACATTCTACATTTGAATTTACAGTGACACCTTAATAACAGATATTTGGTTAAGTGAAATTATGCAAAAGAAGTTGTGTTTTGTTATGACTTGATTTTACTATTAATTTCTTTGCTTGTTTCTTTTTTTCACTGAACTTTTGTAAATCCCTGAAATGGGATTGAAAATACTGTATTGTTTTGTAATAAAGATGCTGTATAATAAGCACTTTAAATTGGAATTCAATTAAATTTTGATAAAATGCAAGTAGTTGTCAAGCATTATCTATAAGAAATGATGGACTATTTTGGTCAGTGTTGATTCACTCCATTTTGATGAGGACTTTAATACATTTCTCATAAACTGTTCTTGTTTTTAAGGCTCCCAGATTTTCTACCTAGTGTATGAAAAGTACAGTACTGCTGTTGGAAGAGGATCAGTGTGGTATCTATGGTTCCCCTTCACTTCAAGCATCATGGCTATGGATTAAAGAAGGTTTCATTACATATGGACAATTATATTGGACAAAATAAGAAGTGTTCTAATAAGGTAAGACTTCCCAATAAATAAAGAAATGTTTATTAAGCACACAGAACTTGATGTTGAAATGTTTAATTACACAGTGTGATCATACACTTCAGTTTGGAAAGTCACTGGTTTCCAGTTTATATATATAATGTGCATACTTTATGTAAATAAAACATCATATCTCCACTGATAAACATTGATTTACAATTTGAATATTTCATACTTGCATAACATACTGTATTAAAAATTCAACTGTGTAGCTGGCATTTAATTGTTGTAATAAAGTGATGCTATGTTATATTCTGAGGACTACACTATTGCTACTTAAAAGTTATTGTCTAAGAATTCATTGTTTAAATATTCCCTTATTGCAGTTCTGGAATGTAGCTTGTTATGATGGGTCTACATGATTGACTTGGAGTACAATTCGATGGGAGCTGGGCTTGCAGAATTCAGTCCTGAACATGTTTAGGTATATTTGGCTTGTCACCTCTTTAAGCAGTTATTTTGTAACAATCAAGTATTGATAAAACTTGCTGCAGAGTTCATGTCTGTAAATAGGCCACTGATATCAAGATGCCACATTTTCTGTTTCTTTTTATGTTGTTAAAGAGTGTCTAGCTCACTGCAAGCCAGTTCAACAGAAATAACATAATTGTAATACAGTAACTGTTTTTTCTTAACCAGGTTAAAGAACTATTTGTTAAAACTAGATCAAAATCATGGCCCTTACTTGATGTAAAATATGTGCAATGGTTAAAATTTTTGATGAAGAGAGGTTGTCATTATTATAATAAATTTCTAAAATGAAATTTAATGTAATTGTGTACGGGCTGTCTTATGGATAGCTGTTGTTCAGGATTCGAAAAAAGGTTATTAGTCTTCTTTGTCTTAAATATTTTATACATTTATCATTACAGAATGTCTTCTGTATGACCTGGTATAGTATTCTTGAAGGATTATAACTTCAAAACAGAGACGGAGATTAACATTTTAGGCAGTGGATTGGCATGACTGGCAAATTCACCAGCCGTATTACCAATCCTGAGCTTGATGCCAGTCGACCGTGGTACCTGTATAATGAAATAGCGCCCATTTGCAGCAACAGCAACGTATGTTCAAAACTAGCAGTGCCAAAGCCATTAAAATTGAGAACTCAGTCATTTAAAACGAAGAATGAATGGAAAAAAGTGTTTAACATTTAAAGTAATACAGAGAAAAGGCTTAGCCCATTTGGTATTTTCTGATATTTTAATTAATTTGATAGTGTTTTTTATTTTTCAAAGGTGTACTAGACCCAAATTCCATATATATGAATATGAACAAATGCTACATATAGTTATGTAAACATTGAATTAACAAGTTTATGGAGTCAACAGTACTATGCATTGGTTATATATAGACACACTATATTATGTAAGGCTGAACACAGTATAAATGTGAAATTCCTCTAAAACACTGTGTCAGGATACTTGTTATAAGACCCAGGGAAGTGCCTACGCCTTTAGTATCCTGAACAATGAAATGGGTCCTATCCCTAAGGTGACTATGTCTTAGACTAGCTGACAAACGAAATAGATTGTCCTTTGTTAAACCGTAAAGCTGGTGAGACCAAATATCTCATATATAGAATTTTCCTCTGGCTACTTTGCCTAAATGATTCGTGTACCAATGATTCGTAAATGATTTCTTAATATGAGCTAGACAATTTCAGGGATCAGGCAAATCTCTAAATGTTTCAAACTAACAATCTCAAATTAAAAATGATTAGCTCAAATTCCTATAGGCTGGAGACTCTATACTTGACTTGTCTTTTTGTTGAAGTTCCTGTCAGACAATGTCTTTGAATCAACAACATACGAGTCCTATCGCATAGATGCTCGGCCTCTGTCCTCTCAACTCTATATGATTGCCCTGACTCCTGGATGCTCAGCGCCTATATGCTATCATATATAGCATTCTACTACCATATAAGGTATATCCCCGATGCCTTGGCTGTACTTCGCCAATAATGCTGAACCGTCTATAAGCTGGAACTCTCCTACTATCTCAGTAGATTACCAAACTCTGGGTCTCTGTCTCAGCTTCCCGATGCTCAGCCTATATATGCTATCGTCTATAGCATTCAACTACCCTTAAAGTTAAACTCCTATGCGCTGGCCCTATAGCTAGAAACCTTATCGAAATTCTGCTACTCTTCTTTAGTCTACGTACTTCTATTCTTTTCCTTTTAATAATTTATCCGCCCTGACAGTGTAGTTGCAATAACTTCCTTATCAAGGTACTGGGATAAATTATTAGTTGAATCCTCGATGTGTCTTCTTCGACCGCTGGATACCGAATGACCTCTCTGTCATCCATCCATCTATTTATACCCCAGCAGACGTGCTATTTTTAGACGTGCTATTTTTAGAACTTGTTTCTGATTGGTCCAAATTTAAACACAACGTCTTACAACGAGTACTTGCTCTATCAAGTATCTGGTTCCCTTTAACCTTTGTATATGATATAATGTGCGAAGCTGGGACCCAGCTATCCACATAATGAACCCAAATCAACAATAAATGACCCAAATTCTATTATTAACAGCAATTCAACAATAATTATAGCAATGATAGCATGGAAAAGTGGAAAAGGAGTCAAGCACTATCTGTGCTTATGTGTTACGTTATCAATATATTAAATATACAAATTATTCTGACAAATAGCCCCCTTCTCAAGAAAATACTTTCATTTTTTCATAAACATGAAGAATAATTTGGAAACAAATTTCTTTTTCTTTTTACTATTTCTTGATTGATTCTTTTTAAAGATCTGTTACACCTAACGTATATAACCCATTATTGTCTGCTTAAATAATCAGCACATACATTTTCTGTTCCTTTGATAGATTCTATCTTGAATCTGTAACACTGCAAAAACAATGCCCATCTCATAATTCTTGATCTTTCTACTTTTCTGTATGTAACTCAGTGGGGCATGATCAGTCTGTAGGATGAACTCACTGCCGTATAAATACTTCTGAAATTTCTTAACACCAAAAACTATTGACAAACATTCCCTTTCAATTACCGAGTAGTTCCTTTCTCTTTGGAGCAATTTCTTACTGGCATATGCTATGGGAAATTGTCCATCTTCATACCTCTGAAGAAGTGCTGCTCCAACCCCAGTATCTGAAGCATCACACTGTAATATAAAAGGTCGTGAAAAGTCTGGTAACCGTAAAATAGGTGCTTGTGTAAGCAAGGTTTTCAAAGTATGAAAAGCTTTGGCATGTTGTTCTTCCCATACTACAGTATTAGGTTTCCCTTTCTTGATTAAGTCGGTCAGTGGTGCTGCAACTTCGGAGTATGATGCTATAAATTTTCTATAATAACCAGTTAGGCCAAGGAAACTCCGCACTTGTCTCTTAGTCTTAGGTTCTTCTGCATTCTTTATACGCTCTAATTTATCATCTTCCATCTCCAGCTGATCATTTCCGACCTTATGCCCAGTGAATGAAATATTATCATATCCTATGAGACACTTTGATGGTTTTAGTGTAAGCCTTGCATCTCTAACCCTCTTAAAAATATTTTGTAACATTGAGACATGTGTGTCCCACGTTATGGTGTGACCTAAAATATCGTCCACATAATTGTCAGCATGTTTGCATCCTGTCAATAACTTTCGCATCATTTTATCAAATGTAGCACCAGAATTTATTATACCAAATGGCATTTTTCGGAACTGGAAACTTCCCTCAGATGTTGTGAAGGCTGTCAAGTGCCTAGATTGCTTCTCGACAGGAATCTGCCAGTAACCTTTGCTGAGGTCTAATTTTGTGAAGAATTTATCTCCATGAAGTTTTGACCGAATATCTTCATCATTTCCCATAGGCTCCGTATCAAATTTAGTTATAGAATTCAACCGCCTAAAATCAATACAAAATTTGTTTGTATTATCTTTCTTTTTCACCATAACGATAGGGGAATTGTATGCAGAGGTGGCAGGTTCAATAATTCCAGCGTTTAACATGTGTTGAACCTCTTGGTTAACCTCATTACGTTTCGCATATGGTATGGGGTACTGTTTGACTCTAACAGGTTCTATAGTTGTGAGTTCGACCTTATGTTCTACAAGATTCGTCGTTCCAGGACTTTCTGTGAAAATGTCTTGATATTGTTTTATAAGCGACCTAATTTCAGTAATTTGGCTTTCAGACAAATGAGGATTAATTTGTACATTTTCATATGTTTCTGACCCTCCTATTCTGACAAGGTCGAGCAAATTTTCGTCATCAACTACCCCAGTCTCTGTGCTAACATCGGCCTCGATCATAGCGACACTTCCTGCAAAAATATCTTGTCTTTCTTCGTACTTTTTGAGTAAATTGATATGGTAAAGTCCTATTTTGTCACCGACCTTTACTTTATAATCCATTTTATTGACTACATCTACTACTTTATAAGGTCCTTTCCACTGAAGCATCAGCTTATTGTGATTAGTTGGTAACAGTAATAGAACTTTATCACCGATCTTCAAATTTCTGTTTCTGGCACTCTTGTCATAATGGTGTTTGTACGTTTCTTGTGCTGCATGAAAATTTTCTCTAGCTACTTTACAAGTTTCCTCCAGCCTATTCCGTAAGTCTAATACATACTCATATGTGTTTCTCGTTTCTGGTGTTTCAGCTTCAGTCCAAAGTTCTTTAAGTACTTACATAGGTCCTCTGACTGTCCTGCCATAGAGAAGTTCAAATGGTGAGAATCCTGTACTTGCCTGTGGAACCTCTCGATATGCAAACAGTACGGCTGACAAATATCTATCCCTGTCTTTTGGTTTTTCTTGACACATCTTTTTCAACATACTCTTTAAAATACCATTCATACGCTCACAAAAACCATTGCACTTTGGATTATACGGAGTTGTGAACAATTGTTTCAGGCTGATCAGCCTACAAACTTCTTCCATCAGCTGTGAGGTAAACTGACTTCCTCTGTCACTTAAGATTTCGGATGGAAATCCTACTCTGGAAAATATATCTAGTAAAGCTTCAGCCACCCGTTCTGTCTCAATCCTAGGTAATGCAACTGCCTCATGATATCTTGTGGCATAGTCGACCACGGTAAGAATATACCGATTTCCTTTCTCTGAAATAGGAGCAATAGGTCCTATTAAATCCACAGCCACCCGATGAAATGGTGTCTCCATTATTGGCATATCTCCCAATGGAACCTTTCTAACTTTTCCTTTTGGGATCATTTTCTGACATATATCACACGACCTACAAAACCTTGTGACATCACTAGTTAACCCAGGCCAGTAAAAACTTGTTTGTATCCTATCAACTGTCTTTCTTATTGATAGGTGTCCTCCAACTATTGATTCATGAGCTAAAGACATAACCCTTTTTCTGCATTGAGTTGGAACTACAATCTGCTTTATCTCTTTGATAATACAGCCTCTCTTTTCTTCGAAGGTTCTATACAATACATCCTTCTTAACTTCGTACATAAATGTAAACCCACTCTTTGTCTTCATTTTCTTTTTATCAGAAGCATACGTCCACAGCTTTCCTAAGGTATTGTCCTCCTTCTGAGCTTTTTTTAAACGTTCGACATTAAGTTCATCATGTTTAGGTTCTGTGACCTTCAAAGATTTTATTGACTGTTTTTCTTTCTCAGCCTGTGCTCTTGTTACCACAGCTGCAACAATGTTTTCTTTTGATGGAGACTGTTCTCCATCCCTACTACTCCAGTTAATGTCTGGTCTATCAGAAGCCCCTTTTATATTTCCTATAACTAAGTCGCAGATCAAAGTTGTCAACACCATGGCTTCAACTTCCCCTGTAAAATATGGTGTATCAACCTGTATCCTTGCTGAAGGAACTATCCTTGTACGCCCATCAATTGCAACCATAAGATACTTCTTATCTAACATTTGATTCTCTGATACGAAATCTTTCCTAACAGCTGCCAACTCACAACCTGTATCTCTCAAAACTTGAACTTCTTTATCCCCTATATATCCTGTCTTCAACACCAAGTTTCTTTCACCGGTTGTTGAATCAATGGTACAGGTGCTTGCTATGACCGAAACAGATTGCCCATCTCCTAACTTAAGCCATCCATCTTCTATGTTGTCTTTTACCTTTCTGTCATCTAATGACACAGCTATGCATGAAGCTGACACTTTCCTCTCTTCATACTGTCTGTCTTTCTGGGCTTGGCCTTCCTTTCTCCAATCTGTAGGTGTAGAATCTTGCATGCCATGCCTATTTCTCTGTCTTTCCTCATAGGATCCCCTACTAGCTAAAGCAGCACCGCTAATTTTCCTCTTGGATAGGTCTCTGCATTCTCTAGCTATATGACCTTCCTTGTTGCATATAAAACATACAGGCTTTTTAAAAGCTGACCTTTCTCTTTGTTGGGGCTGAGATGAAGGTGTCATACTTAGACGTTGTGGCGGCCTATTGGATGAGGAATTATTTTTCAAAACCCTATTCGAGGTTATAGTACCACCATGCGCTTCAATGTACTGTTCTGCTAACTGCGTGATCTCAGCTCTCGATTTTGCAACTCTTTCCTTTAAGAACAAAGCAAGGTCTGTGGAACATGTTTGGATGAACTGTTCTCTGATCATAAGGTCTTTCAGCATTTCAAAACGTATTGTCAACTTCTGCCATTTCTGTCCATCGACTGAAATACCTGTCCAGCCTTGCCATAAACTGAAAAACAGTTTCACCACGCTCTGGCTTGCATTCCCTGAACTTCAATCTAAAACCTTCTTCTGTTAACTGGTAACGCTTCAGAACTGCTTTCTTCAATGCCGTATAGTCATTGGCTTGGTCTGGAGGCATGCTTGTGTATACGTCCAGGCCTTTTCCTGTAAGTAATGAGCTGAGGCTTACAGCCCATGTCTCTTCTTTCCATCCCTGGCTTTTTGCAAACCGTTCAAATCGCTCGAGGTATGCATCCATATCATCTTTACTTTCCTCGAACTTTGGTAGCCTTGGCCGCAATGTTTTACTGCTCAAATGCTCAGCACCTTTATCAGCTCCCAAAGCTCCGGCATCAGCCTTTATTTTAAGCATCTCCAACTCCTGTTCCTTCAAAGCTCGTTCTTCCCTCAAACGTTCAATCTCAAATAATCTTTTCTTCTCAGCCTGTTCTTCCTCATAATGCCGTAACTTCTCGGCCTGTTCAAGTTCAAAAAGTCGTTTCTTCTCAGCTTCTTGAGCCTCAAACCTCCGCCTGTCTTCATCCCGTCTCAGCATACGCTCCTCGCGTTCAGTGTACTCCTTTTCCTTTCTATCAACATAATCGCTCAGCTCTGAACCCGAAAAGCCCATTCGTTCACCCATCGCTACCCATTTATTGTAGTCCATCTTGAAACTTTAAGTTGGAACTATCTCTAAAGCTCAATTGTATGTAGCTCAGACTACCTGCTGTCACAGCGCCTTCTGGTACACCAACAGAACGTCAAAACCACTAGTCTCTGTACCTCCTTGGATATAGATCCCGGACGAGCCCCCAAATTGTCAGGATACTTGTTATAAGACCCAGGGAAGTGCCTACGCCTTTAGTATCCTGAACAATGAAATGGGTCCTATCCCTAAGGTGACTATGTCTTAGACTAGCTGACAAACGAAATAGATTGTCCTTTGTTAAAACGTAAAGCTGGTGAGACCAAATATCTCATATATAGAATTTTCCTCTGGCTACTTTGCCTAAATGATTCGTGTACCAATGATTCGTAAATGATTTCTTAATATGAGCTAGACAATTTCAGGGATCAGGCAAATCTCTAAATGTTTCAAACTAACAATCTCAAATTAAAAATGATTAGCTCAAATTCCTATAGGCTGGAGACTCTATACTTGACTGGTCTTTTTGTTGAAGTTCCTGTCAGACAATGTCTTTGAATCAACAACATACGAGTCCTATCGCATAGATGCTCGGCCTCTGTCCTCTCAACTCTATATGATTGCCCTGACTCCTGGATGCTCAGCGCCTATATGCTATCATATATAGCATTCTACTACCATATAAGGTATATCCCCGATGCCTTGGCTGTACTTCGCCAATAATGCTGAACCGTCTATAAGCTGGAACTCTCCTACTATCTCAGTAGATTACCAAACTCTGGGTCTCTGTCTCAGCTTCCCGATGCTCAGCCTATATATGCTATCGTCTATAGCATTCAACTACCCTTAAAGTTAAACTCCTATGCGCTGGCCCTATAGCTAGAAACCTTATCGAAATTCTGCTACTCTTCTTTAGTCTACGTACTTCTATTCTTTTCCTTTTAATAATTTATCCGCCCTGACAGTGTAGTTGCAATAACTTCCTTATCAAGGTACTGGGATAAATTATTAGTTGAATCCTCGATGTGTCTTCTTCGACCGCTGGATACCGAATGACCTCTCTGTCATCCATCCATCTATTTATACCCCAGCAGACGTGCTATTTTTAGACGTGCTATTTTTAGAACTTGTTTCTGATTGGTCCAAATTTAAACACAACGTCTTACAACGAGTACTTGCTCTATCAAGTATCTGGTTCCCTTTAACCTTTGTATATGATATAATGTGCGAAGCTGGGACCCAGCTATCCACATAATGAACCCAAATCAACAATAAATGACCCAAATTTTATTATTAACAGCAATTCAACAATAATTATAGCAATGATAGCATGGAAAAGTGGAAAAGGAGTCAAGCACTATCTGTGCTTATGTGTTACGTTATCAATATATTAAATATACAAATTATTCTGACACACTGGAAGATTTTTCAACAATCTACTGTTCAGTACTGCATGAAAATAAAGTTATGAATGGAGCTCTACATACACAGTTGATTTATACATTAAGCAAACTTAAATATATTTATTGATGATTTTCTGCATTTGAAATAATTACCTAAGTATTAACTATTTTAGTGAAGGTATATTTTATGCAACTATATAAGTTGAAAAAAGCTATCCTCCAGGGAGAATATTTTGAAATGATACTTTTAGTTGAAAATTTATGTAAAAATGAAGGAAATAGATGTTAAAATGAATTCTTTATTATATAAAAATGTTGTTGCCATGGAAACAGAACTTGAACATTAAGTTTATCTGCTTTCAAACCAGAGTAATATGACTTTTAATTGTAATTATGTAAACAAGTTAATGTTATATAATCATCACTGATACTTTTAATTTTCAATTTACACTGTCAATGAGCAATGCATCTTATGTACATTTGAAGTTGAATGACACATTACAAATATTAGATATTTATGGAATTGCTTTCAGATATTTTTGAGATGAATATAAATCAGAAAAATCACAAATTCTAGTTCTTCTAGGGAACTAATATATAATTTATAAATACATTTTTATATCAAATGTAGACTAAAATGTCTCTTAAATTGTCATTTAAAGCAATTCTTGTATTTTGTTGCTATGGAAACATGAATTGTGACAATTTTTATGCCCCCGAAGGGAGGCATATAGTTTTTGAACCGTCTGTCCGTCTGTCGGTCTGTCGGTCTGTCAGTCTGTCGGTCGGTCAGTCTGTCCGCAATTTTCGTGTCCGGTACATATCTTTGTCATCGATGGATGGATTTTCAAATAACTTAGCATGAATGTGTACCACAGTAAGACGACGTGTCGCGCGCAAGACCCAGGTCCGTAGCTCAAAGGTCAAGGTCACACTTAGACGTTAAAAGATAGTGCATTGATGGGCGTGTCCGGTCCATATCTTTGTCATCGATGGATGGATTTTCAAATAACTTGGCATGAATGTGTACCACAGTAAGACGACTTGTCGCGCGCAAAACCCAGGTCCGTAGCTTAAAGGTCAAGGTCACACTTAGACGTTAAAGGATAGTGCATTGATGGACGTGTCCGGTCCATATCTTTGTCATCCATGGATGGATTTTCAAATAACTTGGCATGAATGTGTACCACAGTAAGACGACGTGTCGCACGCACGCCCCAGGTCCGTAGCTCAAAGGTCAAGGTCACACTAGGACGTTAAAGGTCATTTTTCATAAAAGTGCATTGATGGGCGTGTCCGGTCCATATCTTTGTCATTCATGCATGGATTTTAAAATAACTACGCATGAATGTGTGGCACAGTAAGACGACGTGTCGCGCGCAAGACCCAGCTCCGTAGGTCAAAGGTCCTAAACTCTAACATCGGCCATAACTATTCATTCAAAGTGCCATCGGGGGCATGTGTCATCCTATGGAGACAGCTCTTGTTTTTTATATAAAATAGTATATTTATAGGAAGAAGGCATTATCAACTGTGCATATCATGTTAACAAGTTTTATCATGTTAAATACTTTTGATATTGATGGCAAAATATGAAATTAAAATATATGATAAAAGTAAATGATTTTAGTATTTGTCATTATTATTAAACAAAAAGTGCAAGTTTGCGATGGAGAGTTATTGTACAAAAAATGCTATAATTTTGTTATTTTAAAACATGCAGGTCTAAAATTTTGAATTTATGTTAAGAACACATGTACAATTGAGAATATGTGGAAAACTCAGTTTCCATAAAAATTTCATTTGGGACCATTTTGTCATGGCTTGTCACATATATTGTCAGTGCTAATATATCCCTAGTCCGAATAACTATTCTGAAAGTTTATAAGCGGTCAAACATTTATGTTTATTGAATTTATTATCAAGATGTATGTGAACAATGTAAACAAAAAGTTGATATACTATTAAGGAGGTAGATAACCTTAATATTTGTATGTGCGCATGTCCAGCCGGAAGCTAACGTGACAATTTACGACGACGTTTACGACAAACTAAATGTGTTTATATGTCCATTCTTCTGAAAAAAAAAATCATGAACCTCTCTCCGATCTGATGCTTTATGGTTTAATAATGCAGAAACAATGAAAAAATTGCCATAGTAACGCTTCAAAACAATTTTGCCTGAAAATGACGTCACTGACGTCATGACGTTACGTGTCAGTTACCGCGCAATTTAATGGTTTTTATTTTGAAAGTACGTAGTTCTGTGCATTTTCTTTACTTGAACTATTTTCAAATAACCATTATTTGCAGAAATATGTTTATGAGCATTTTGCTCTGAATAATAATCAATAGTTTGTTTCTTTTATGTAGTTATATTGAAATGTTATGCGGAATGTAAGAAAATGGATAATGGTTACCAATGTTATTTGGAATATAGTTGGGTGAAAGATTACTTGTTACGGCCATTTTCAAATAAAAAACTAGCAGTTTGTTTTTGTAATACCTATTTTTCAGTTTCCGTTGAAAATTTGTTACTTATATACTAAAACTAAGATCTAAAATTGTCGAAATTTCAGTAAAAAATTGTGGTTTCTTGAATTGAATTGATGCTACCATGGAAATGAAGCCCGTGACCTATACATCTGAATGTAAAATCCAAAAGCATTGACACTGGTCTATTTAAGGAACACAGCTTCGGCTTTTTTATTTTCATTTCAACAATATCCATGAGAGTAATAACAGAATGCTGAATGATTTTCCATGAAAAATGCCAGACGAAGGGTAAGTATGTAAGTATTTCAAGCTGTGAAATTTGTTTGAATAAATGCAAATAATACGAAAATATAATTTACGTTAGAAATAATATGTTTTAAAGCTACATTAAGAAGAAAGATAATTTTATTAAATATTTTTTAATAAGAAATTACGACAAAAAGCAAGATATAAGCTATTTTAAACATCTCTGTTGCCATGGTTACTTTAAGAAAAATAGGGTACCATGTAAAGTGCTTGGTATTTTGCTAATAATATTACCCAAATATTCCATTTTGGTCATTGACACAAAGGCACTGAAGCCGTCGAAAAAACCCTGTGTTTATACATAGTTGTTTGAAAGTGAGTGAAAATGCGTTACCATGGAGACACAAGTCCCGCGACACATAAATTTTAAGCTTATATTAGAAAGCTAACGCGCATACTAGTAAAATTATCATGATCAATTATGCAGACTTCTATGGATATCAATGAATCTAAAATACAAAACAAATGTATAGCAGATCTGAAGCAATGAACAAAACTTAAATATATTAGAAGTAGTTCATTTTTGTAAAAACAGGCTTAAAATTATTTTTTTCATATTCTGTAAACTTAATTTCGTTATAACGAAACAAGTATCACATTACTTTAATGGGTTTTTATAATTGCCAATATCGTTAAAAAAGTCAGCCAGAACTGGTCTAATGTTTGCAATATTATTGCTCCACTAAAAGTGAGGCACCTTTTTTATATGATTTCTGTCAATGATAAGAACAAGTCTTATTGCATAGAACTTAAATCAGACTCAATTTTGTTTTAGAATATTTAATATCTAACATATGTGCATTTAATTCTTATTCTCTGTTGCAATTAGTTACATGGCTGATTCGAACAGCAATGAGACAGACATGATAAATGAATGATTTAAAATCGTTTAGTTGTAAATGATTGATTTAAAATATTTCAGCTGTTAATGTTGCAAAAATAGTGACTAGCAGATTCATACTAAAACTAATGCGCAAACAATACCTAGTAATATATTTAAGAATGCAAATTGCATGGACCAGCTAAAACGTAAGACTGTTCAAATGTAATACTGAAATAATTTAACTCTAAAATGAAAGTAAAAAAATAAGAGGGTAAGATAGACAATAATATTGCTTGTAATGGCTAACTTTCTTATTAAGCTGCTCAGTGCGTTTAGATGTCTTTCTATAATGCTAAAGAGAATTAGGTATTTAGCAATGTTTTTCTTAAGGAACAAAAATTTACATTACCTACTAAGATTTCTTTAAGCATTGAATGATACGTTTATTTCTGTTCTATTTTGTCTGTTTTTCAAACGAATCACAATAAAATGTTTAACATCTTCTGTATGGCCTCTATGTTAAACAAAATTGTTTCCTGGGGTAAATAGTTGCAAGAAAATATAAGAATTCAAATTCTGCAGGAGTTTGTAAGCCTTGCAATAATATGAAGATCTGAGTCGACTCACGAATGGTATTCAACACCCGTTCAAACCCTACGACATCGTCTTATCGGACTCGGTAATCTGAAAAGACCAAAAATTTAAACGCTACTGTAGCCGCGTTTATGCTGCAAACAGATGTAAGAGTGCAGTTGATAAATAAAATGTGCTATTATCAGCATTATCTTTGTTTTATTGAATTTCAACAGCAAATGGCAAATATTGTTTATGACAAACAGCGTCAATCTTACAAAAAAAAAAATAATAAAATAAAACCAAAACCGTCAAACCAAGCTTGACGACTGTGTTACAACAAAATTATTCACTACTCAAAAGAAAGTAGAGATACTCGCGAATGTATTCAAATAAGGAACCAAATTCGCCGGTTATTCCTCTGTGGTCACACCTAAAGTAGTCCATATCAGTATATATTGCTATTTTCCTGCCTAGTAAAGGTCATTTTCATGCCAGATATAAACTGTATTGATAAGAATCTCTGTGGATGCTTTAAAGCTATGTAACGTTACATTAGTCCAAGTTTGTGTAGAACCTGCTGGGTTGAATCAAAATGAAAGTAGGTAACTGCTGATGTCTTCCTACACAATATTATCGGTTTTATCATGTCACGTGACCATGTTTCACTGCATTATGGAAAACCCAATAGATTTTGTTTTTTATTGATTGTCCATAAACAAACCTTCAAGAGAAGAAGTGAAAGGCTAGAAATGCTGACCCTAAGATGCTATGCATTGTCATTTTCTATCAAAAATAGTAGCGGAGACATTCAGTACATTCTAACCTATAAAGAAAAGCTTTTATTTAGTGAAAATTGCTTCAAAGTAGGTAAAACTTGTATTTCTAATCACTATTTTATTGTGAATACCATTTTAAGGAAAACATGGTACATGTACATCATTTTCACATTTAATGCAAAACTGATACTTGTTTTCCCGAAAATAGGCTTAGTTCTGATTTTAGGGTGTTCCCCGCACCTTGGCCATTGTTTCAGAAATTGACGAGTCTCAGATGTGAATACAAGAAAGACAAGTTGTAAATAAAAAGTATACAGCAATTTACATTTTCGCGGCAATGTTTTTACCCATGTATTAATCATTTTTTATAAGTAACGATAAAATGTGAAGAACATGAAAATTTGAATGAATGCTAGGGACATAACGCACCTCAAATCGCCTGAAAACTCGTTTTGTAGATTCTCATTGACTCCTGGTTTTTAATTTAGCTCAATATATGCATTTATGGAGACAAAATGTGGAGTCATGCTCTGAGGCGGACAGTCAAAATAATTCTTACTTTAAAATGAGGCATATATAATTGGGTTAAAACAATATGAAATCAAAGTAATACCATGAGAACTAAACAAGTGATACCGCATTTTTGATATAAAAATAATATTTTGTTAAATACTTGTAAAAAGAAATAAAAATGTCAAAATGCAGTTCTTCTCAGATGACATTGACCTTTATTCTGTTGACTAAAAGAAACACTCTACACAGTTTATAGAATATTAAAATTAGTATCTAATGTGTCATTTTTGTTGAAACTTGGAGACATGAACTTTGACGTGAAAACAATAAAATGGTATTAGGACGGCTCTAAGCAACCACATGTAGATCGATAGAGAAAGGTTTTTACATCTTCTATTATAACAAGATATGTTTTGCCTTTGACTCCTGATTAACTTGAATTTGAAACGTCACGTGTATAATTTTGTTTTATTTAATTATTAAATCTTATTAAAATCATGTCCTTCAAACAATAAGCTGACATTAAACATCTTAAAGCTTTTGTAATGATGAAAAGCTTTAGGCTAATAATTATGTTTGTATAATCTATTGACCTTTTTTTCACATCTGATCCGGATATGAAGGCTTGAACCTGTTGTTGGCTCTGAAGAAAAACTGTTGCATATTTGTGTTCTGTCAAATGAAGTAATACTTACGCAAATTTAAACAAATCTGAAATAACGGTGAGGAGGGCAAGAAACTGATAAATGTGTTAGGACTTTGACAGGTATGGAGACCGACAGGCCGACAGAATGAAATATTAAACAAGAGAGTGTAGAATACTAAATGCCAACCTTGATGCATTCAATAACAGCACAAAGAAGAGAAATTATTTGGTCAATGTTCATTGCACGTTTGAATTACTGACCTCAAATCAATAAGTATGGGTCATTTACCTGACCTGATCTTCGACAAAATCATTTTCTAGTTATTCGGCAAAATATGTTTTACTGTTCTGGGTCAATGTGACCTTTACCTTTGACCTACTGACCTTAAATCAATAGGGATCACCTGCTGGTGATGGTCAACATCACTATCAAAGTTTGTGATTCTATGCCAAAGCCTTCTCAAGCTATCATCTAGAAACGGTTCAACGCTTTGTTTAGAAATATACTAAATTTACTGTGTACATTCTAAATGTTGCATGAAATTGGAAAAACAATATTATGTTATTTGTTACGTCTAATTGTAATGATTACTTGCTATTTGAATTAATTAATGTAATTAATGTAACAGA
Source organism: Mercenaria mercenaria (assembly GCF_021730395.1). NCBI lineage: Eukaryota > Metazoa > Mollusca > Bivalvia > Venerida > Veneridae > Mercenaria > Mercenaria mercenaria. The sequence goes on along the minus strand of NC_069368.1, from coordinate 63,297,329 downwards.
AGAAACACACCATCAGCTATTCACAATATCAAATTTTGTTTTAAAAAGTAACAATTCAAATACATTTGAAATGCTAACTAGCAGTAAAATGCAGGAATAGTCCAAATACTGCCCTGGTCAAATTTAAATCCCATGTGTATTTCATCAAAAATATAAATCCTGTACAGAAAGATAAATTTTGAAATCCGTGTTATTGTAAATGGTTCAAATGTTTAATGTTCAAACTGGAAATAAGAGATATAGGAAAGATTTTCAATAAGATGCTATAGTACGTTCTGACCAGTACTCAAACAACTTCTTATTAAAAGCATCATAGAGATTTTCAGCACTTCCGTGTATAACCACGAATAAAAGAAGATTCTGAAAAATCCAGACATACCTAGACTTTGAAATAATCCAAACACCCTGATTATGGAACCGGCTTTTAAGAAAACCATAGTCTAGAAATAAATTATTGACATACATGTGCATGGTATCTCAAAGCTATGAAATGCTTTATTAGTGTACAATGAGTCATCAATATATAAAATGTAATGCAGTGAACACAAGGGAAAATGACATGTACATGGCACATTTCCTTTACTTAATGGACGTTAGTTCGTATATGAAGTCGGAACATATATAATCAATTATGTTTATTAAATTATTACACCAACATTTTGCTGGGATGACTCACTTGTGCAGTATTGCATTACTTCCGTTAACGAAACTAAACTATTTATGCAAAAAGCTTTTAAGTACATAATATGCATAGTTCACTGAGTTTCCTTTTTTTGTCTTTGATATATTGACACTCTTATGACATATAGTACTATATGTGATGATTACAAACGGAAATGTTACGTGATTAAGTTTAAGTTATGCAGATTTAAGATTTTTTCTTACTTGATAACACTGCTAAAATACATATGAGTTTCATTTTTGTCGTTCATCACTCAGACGATTACTTAGTATTCAGCTATACCATAAGGTGAATTTTGGTAAATTCATAATGCTGTTTCCTTTTAAGCTATTTTTTTATTCATTGGGTGAATTTATATATATTGCGATATAAAACAGTTGATTAACTTGTTGGTGCATTTACTAATATGACATTGATCACTTCAATATACCTATCGATCACATTCTGACTATGACCTGTCAGTAAATGAAATATGTTCTGCTATATATATATTGTTATACAGATATGCTTGTTTAAGTTCCAATTATAATAGGTTACTAACATGGGTAGAAATGTCTTGGAATATTGCTGTGACGTGATACTGACATTACTTATATTGTTTATTTTACCACATAGTTTTAACTGTCTTAAAACAGCCTTTTTGTGACATGAGATATTTTTAATTATTGATGACTTTCCTGTCTTTAATTGCAAGACTGATATTTGAGATGATTAAAATCAGACATACCATTCAATATTACGATTTAAACATCCTTTACACCGAACTTAATGTTGGTGGAAAACTGAGATCAAACACAATCATTAAAATAATTTCATTTGCATGAACCTAGTAGAAACAGTTACTATTTGCAAATATTTCTAACCAACTTATTTATTACTGAGTAAGTGAGTATTTTCGAACACAAGCATTGAATGTATACCCATAACATAACGTTTGGTGCATTTAAATCTCAGATTGATTACATAATAATTTTATTGATATTTATTTCAATGATAGAATAATGTTATCGCAATTTCAGTCGCATCGTTCCACTTCAGAAGCAAATTGATAAATTTTGTCGCTGAAGAGTAATCACTAAGTGTATCGTGTGTTTAGGAACTTGCATGTAGATTATCACCCGTGCACAATTTGCAGTCAAGTCTGGAAAAGTTGAGATGACACATTGCTTTCAATCTGATTTGCAATCAATGTTTCCTGGATTACCAACATCTAGATGCATCTTAATTATGTAGTAGCATCACCGACACCCATCAACAACAACACCGACTACAGTCAACAAAGTCAATATTAATATTTAAAACATATATTATCTAACAATATTTATTAAATTTGAGTCGGAAATCAAAATGAGATATACTGGTATGAAATTGTTCTATGACAGTACATATAATCAATTTGGGTAGAATACTGTAAAGCGAGAAGGAGCAACGTCTGATGGACTGTATTACGCGAGAAGTTATAAAGAATTATTGGGCAACGAAAATCAATGTGTCATATTGTATCTTTTTTATTATACAATATTTTATTGTGAACGCAATGGTTTGCTTTATTTTGCATAGAACAGAACCACAGATTCCAATGCAATATTTCAAAAGAAGTGTTTAAAGCCATTCCTAGCTGCAATATGCGAGATTTGCATTAGAAGTATAAAGGGCCACAATAATATACATGTAATAATAAATAGCACACGTTTAGTGGTCTAGGAAATATTAAATACCTATTACTTGATTTAACGTTTATAAAACACCTTACTGACTTCATAATCCCAATGAGGGGTTGACGTTTGAATCACTATAAGTCATATTTCTAAAGTATCCGTCCATTTAGGAATTATAATAATTTAAGTTAATTTCCAATTGACATAAATGATCCGTCGTTAGTCGTATGATTCTTAAGACTTTAGCTTAGCGAACAGAGGTAAGTATTGTCTGTTACTGTGTATCTCTTGTTGTTCTGCTTGCAGAAAAATAATGTGCATGCAGTTAATTAGGAGTACGACATGAAAAAGAATTTTACAGTCATTTTTCTTCTAAGACCTCAACTGTTTTGCTAGTTTCCTGATGTTGTGCAGTTCTCTACTGTGTAAATGATATAAAGTATCAGTCCGATACATATACTTTTCTTACAGTCTTTGTAAAATATTGTATGACGTGTTTAAGATATTTCCTACCCGCAAACACATTTGAAGACATTAGACTTGATAAAAGGATAACCCGGTCATGTAGCCACAGCTTTTTGCCTGTTATTTATATAAGCGATCATAAAATATTTTTCACTAATATACAACCGAGAACAAATCAGATCACATTGTCAGAGGAGGAACTATAATTGTTTCAACATTTAAGTTTCTTAAAAACGGCATGCTATTATTCAGCTGTTCAGGGTATAATTATTATAAACCAATGCAAACACGCAATATCTTTAAAAGGTCGATATTATTTATCATTTATTCTTATACATGGATTTGTTTATTATATAGGCATATATATCTAATTATTGCAGATGCACGCCTTTTCAAAATATTAGTGTCATTTTGTCAAATGTACGCAATAATGTTTAACGGGTCTGGAGAATCAAATTTTTGTTTGTGGGTTTATCAAAATAGCCCCAGGTAATAGTTTTACAGAGAATACATTCGTTATCTTTGTAGTCTAATTGTCCATCCTCGCACATCCACATATTTTACTTACATGTTTCACGGATTGTCTGTTGTTCACCAAAATATATTTGAAACAACATTGAATGGTCCTCTCTTATTTACCCATAAAGCTTGAGTCAGCTACACACAGGGGGCCAGCAAAAGTAGAAAAGAGAATTTCGGATGAACAGTTAAAATATTATCCTATAATAATCTAACATGGACTCTATTTAGCTTTTTTCTATTTCTTAACAGACGATTTTCAACAATGAAAGAACAAGGTGTAGGTCAATTGTTCATTACTAAATTTTTAAGCTCGGCCTCAGCAGCAATTTATCAGTTATTTTACATACAGTTGCATCAAACTAAAATAAAATCTAATTTTCCAAAAAAGCATAACGCTTAGGCATGATATCTCGCATGTATGAAGCCTTTTCACTAAGACCAACATTTCAAAACGCTATGGAACATGAACACTTTAGCGACTTCCTTTGAGTTATATCCAAATCAAGGTCATGTTAACGAATCAGGCATTTTAAAAAGAGATACAAAAGAAAGCTAGCTAGTAAAGTAAAGAATTAATCCATTAATTTTGAAATGGAGCTATAATGAAGGGAATATTTTTCATATTTTATAAAAGATAAATATAGATCTGATATGTAAAGCTGTGATTAAAGAATGTGTTATTTTTTACCCTTGACACTTTGAGTTTACGTTTTTGTCATGGCGAAATTCACATTTTGCTTCTTCAATTCCAGGTATTATTCTAGACCAAAGGTGGTCACAGACAGCACTGAAGTATTAATTAAAACGGTAGTATTATCAATTTTAAGAGTAACATGGGGCCACCAAGCATTGAAATGTTACCTATTGGTGGATTGTATACCTTAAGGTGTTTCACACTGTACTGCAACGTATATTTCTGGTCATCTTGGCATTCGTTCACAATATGAATTTTGCTTATATGATTTGCTTTAATCTATTTACATAATATGTTGACATTAATCTCCCCATATATTTCAAAAACATCTATGTAAAATTTAGATATTTTAAGATTAAAAACGTTATAGAAATACAACTACAAAATATAAGCGTAATATCGATACAAATTCATTTCAAAATGAGGTTTCGCAGAATAAACAAATGCTTTTCATTCTTCTTTGTTCAACTAACCAAACAGATCGAACCGTTTAATGCATTGACACTTAACGTGTTCTTACGTACACAAAATTTCCGGTCACGATATATTGATCATACATCACCGTTGCAAATCTGGAAATGCTATCAATGCCGTACGCAACTGTTTTTAGTGATCATGCGATTCACATGTGGAGATAAGTATCTTTAGTAGGTATACAGACAAGACGTATTTTGAAAAACAAACAATTATCTGGAAGTCAATCTTTATGAAAATAAATCACTTATATAAAAACAGTGCAATAGGGCTTGATCATAGTTTGATTGTGAGCTGATATTTGTTTGTAAGTAGTCAGCTTATGACCATTAATGAATCCGCTTTTAAAATTGAAAGCCAATACATACGGAAATTCAAAACATATTAGAATATGTTAATGTTTGTCACTATCAACATGAACTTTTTATAGCACAAAATGGCAGGACGTATTAATCAGCAATTCGAGTCTTTCATCACTTTTTGCCAGACTGACCTTATCTTGTAGGTCTGTCTTTAGGCAATCAAAGATATAAACAAATATCTATTGTTGACCATGATGCAATGAAACAATGGTAACATGACTGAGATACGTGATGAAAACGCTATCATTGCGTCGGAAAACATCAGGAAATACCTACTTTCACTCCCATTTTACCGAACAGCTTCTGTGAAAATTTTGAAACATAAAACGTAGCTTAAAATCATCCTTTACACTCAAGCATCAATAAAGCTTATATCTGCCATAAAAATGACATTTACTTGTCCGGAAAATAGCCCTATAGATTGATGTGAACTTCATTCGTATGGACAATGGAGGCATACCAGGCGAATCATTGCATTTGTATTATAAATACATTACATTTTTTTTTCGCAGGCATGGGGATCTTTTTGGGGACATTTTGTCAAAACTAGACCATAACATTTAAAATGAACCATCCATTAAAAAGTCTGTCTTCCTTTCAGACGCATCTTTGGAGAAAAAAGTCTATGCATAACGTAATTCAGAAACGACTTAAATGTAATTCTAAGTAACATTTTGATGCATTTTGCGACACATGTTATTACATTAAACGAAAGTGTAAAGAGAGAAAAGTATTTAAAATGTTGTCCTCAACATTTGAAATTTCCGAATACCTCGAATATAATGATCTTATATTTAAACACACAGGTTAATGTTTTCCAAAACTGTTTGGGTAATATTTGTGAATTTGTTAATCAAAACCTTTCGCCGTTTGAGATAATGTCTTTACAATTAAACTGGCAATACACATTTTATACTTATTTTTCGGTATTCTATATATATTGTTTTTCTTTGTGGCCATGTTTAAGTGGCCCGGTTTTCATAATTCAGAGTTCTCGGTATTCAGAGTGCATTTTTATTTGCATGTATAACAGGAAACCTTGAAAATTTAAATACTGTATTGTCCTCTATGGATTTCAGTTTTAAGCGGGTCATGTTATCAGAGTTTTAACTGTATTAAGAAACAATATCCTAAAAAGCACTTTGGAAAAAATTGAAATATGAAAAGTTTGACAATTTAAAATGAATTTTTATCGATATTACGCTTATATAATTGTAGTTAAACGTATACATGTACTTTCAAACACGAAGAACACATTTAGATACATGAACTGTTGTATTTCTATCACGTTTTTTATCTTGAAAAAAAATCTTAATTTTACATTGATTTTTTTTTTTATATATGGACAGATTAATCATGTCAACAAGTTATGTAAATGGATTAAAGCACATCAAAAAAAAAGCAAATCAATTAAGCAAAATTCATATTGTGAACGAATGTCAAAATGACCAGAAATATACGTTACAGTACAGTGTGAAACACCTTAAGGTATCCAATCCACATATAAGTAACATTTCAGTGCCTAGTGGCGCCATGTTACTCTTAAAATTGATAATACTACCGTTTTAATTAATACTTCAGTGCTGTCTGTGACCACCTTTGGTCTAGAATAATACCTGGAATTGAAGAAGCGATATGTGAATTTCGCCATGACAAAAACGTAAAAACAAAATGTCGAGGGTAAAAAATAACACATTTTTTAATCACAGCTTTACATACCAGATCTATATTTATCTTCTATAGCAAGTAAAATATGAAAAAAAATGCTCTCTTCATTACAGCTCCATTTCAAAATTAATGGCTTTACTCGTTACTTTACTAGTCAGCTCTCTTTTGTATCTCTTTTTAAAATGCCTGATTCGTGAGGATGACCTTGATTTGGATATAGCTCAAAGGAAGTCGCTAAAGAGTCCATGTTCCATACCGTTTTGAAATGTTAGTCTTAGTGAAGAGACTTCATACATGCGAGATATCATGCCTAGGCGTTATGTTTTTTTTTTCTTTTTTTTTTTTTTTTTTTTTTTTTTTAGTTTTTTTATCTTAGTTTTATGCAACTGTGTGTAAAATCACTGATCAGTTGGTACTGGGGCCTAGCTTAAAAATTTAGTAATGAACAATTGAACTACACCTTGTTCTTTCATTGATAAATAAAAAATCTTTTAAGAAAGAGTAAAAAGCTAAAGAGAGTCCATGTAAGATTATTACAGGATAATATTTTAACATTCATCCGAAATTATCTTTTTTACTGTTGCTGGCCCCTTGTGTGTAGCTGACACAAGCTTTTTTGGGTAAATAAGAGAGGACCATTCAGTGTTGTTGCAAATATATTTTGGTGAACATTAGACAATCTGTGAAACATAACAGTAAAAATATGTGGATGTGCGAAATTAGAAGATGGGCATTTAGACTACAAAGATAACGAATTTAATCTCTGTAAAAAATATTACCTGGGGCTATTTTGATAAACCCACATACAACAATTTGATTCTTCACTCAGAACCAGTTATACATTATTGCATACATTTGAGAAAATGATACTAATATTTTGAAAAGGCGTGCATCTGAAATAATTAGATATATATGCCTATATTTTAGACAAATCCATGCACAAGAAGAAATAATAAATAATATCGATCTTTTAAAGATATTGCGTGTTTGCATTGGTTTATAGTAGTTATACACTGAGCAGCTAATTATAGCATGTCGCTTTTGTTGAAACTTATATGTTGAAACATTAATAGTTCCTCCTCTGACAACGTGATCTGATTTGTTCTCAGTCGTATATTAGTGTAAAAAAAATTATGATCGCTTATTTAAATAACAGGCAAATAGCTGTGGCTACATGACCGGGTTATACTTTTATAAAGTTTAATGTCTTCAAATCTGTTTTCGGATACGACAGATCTTAAATACGTCCTACAACGTTTTACAAAGACTGTAACAAAAGTATATGTATCGGACTGATACCTTATACCATTTACACAGTAGAGAACTGCACAATATCAGGAAACAAGCAAAACAGTGGAGATCTTAGAATAAAGAAAATGACTGTAAAATTCTTTTTCATATCGTACTCCTTATGAAATGTATGCACATGATTTTTTTCTGCAAGCAGAACAACAAGAGATACACAATAAATGGCAATACTTAGCAAGCTCTGTTCGTTAAGCTAAAGTCTTAAGAATCATACGAATTACGACGGATCGTTTATGTCAAACTGGAAATTAACTTAAATTGACGGATACTTTAGAAATATGACTTATAGTGATTCGAACGTCCAACCCTCATTGGGATTATGAAGTCAGTAAGGTGTTTTATAAACGTTACATGAAGTAATAGATATTTAATATTTCTTAGACCACTAAACGCGTGCTATTTATTATTACATGTAAATCATTGTGCCCCTTTGTACTTCTAATGCAAATCTTGCATATAGCAGCTAGGAATTGTTTTTAACTTCTTTTGAAATATTGTATTGGAATCTGTGGTTCTGTTCTATGCAAAATAAAATTATTGCGTTTACAGCTTATATTGTTGTACGGATCTGTGATTGAGGAATATTGGGGTATAATACAAAAGATACAATAAGGCATATTGATTTTCGTTGCACAATAATTATCTATAATGTTTCGCGTAATACAGTCAGCTTTTTCTCCTTCGCACTTTACAGTATTCTTCAAAAATTGATTATATGTACTGTCATAGCACAATCTCATACCATTATATCTCATTTTGATTTCCGACTCAAATTTAATAAATGTTAGTTATGCTTAATATTTCTCTCAATATACTGTATTTCAAATGATCTATGTTCAGAATGTCATCGCATTGGCAAAACAAATGTATAGCAGATCTGAAGCAATGAACATAACTTAAACATATTGGAAGTAGTTCATTTTTGTAAAAACAGGCTTTCATATTCTGTAAACTTAATTTCGGTATAACGAAACAAGCATCACATTACTTTAGTGGGTTTTTATAATTGCCAATATCGTTAAGAAAATCTGCCAGAATTGGTCTAATGTGTGCAATATTATTGCACCACCAGAAGTGAGGCACCTTTTTCATATTATTTCTGTCAATGATAAGAAGAATTTTTATTGCATAGAACTTAAATCAGACTCATTTGTTTTTGTTTTAGAATGTTTAATATCAAACATATTTGCATTTAATTCTTATTCTCTGTTGCAATTAGTTACATGGCTGATTTGAACAGCAATTAGTCAGTCATGATTAATGAATGATTTAAAATGTTTCAGTTGTAAATGAATGATTTAAAATATTTCAGCTGTAAATGTTGCAAAAATGGTGACTAGTAGATGAAGTCATACAAAAACAAATGTGCAAACAACACCTAGTTATATATTTAAGAATGAAATTTGCATGGAACAGCTAAAACGTAAGACTGTTCAAATGTAATATTGAACTAATGTAACTCTAAAAATTAAGTCAGAAAATTAATAGGTAAGATAGACAATAATATTGCTTGTAATGGCTAACTTTCTTATTAAGCTGCTCAGTGCGTTTAGATGTCTTTCTGTAATGCTAAAGAGAATTAGGTAATTAGCAATGTTTTTCTTAAGGAACAAAAATCTTCATTACCTACTAAGTTTTCTTTAAGGATTGAATAATACGTTTATTTCTGTCCTATTGTGCCTGTATTTTAAACGAATCACAAGTAATGTTTAACATCTATGTTTAGAACAAATTGATTCCTGGGGTAAATAGTTGCAAAAATATAAGAATTCAAATTCTGCAGGTGTTTGTCAGCCTTGCAATGATATGAAAATCTGAGTCGACTCACGAATGGTAATCAACATCCTTTCAAACCCTATGACACCGTCTTATCGGACTCGCTAATCTCAAACGACCAAAAATTTAAACGCTACTACAACCGCTGTTATATTGCAAACAGAGTTAGGAGTGCAGTTAATAAAATAAATAAGCGTTATTATCAGCATTATCTCTGTTTTATTGAATTCCACCATCAAATGTTATTTATGACAAACATCGTCAATCTTAGAAATAAAAAAACGGTTGGATCTGTGACAACTCATGTACTTGAAACAATAATTGACAATTTCATTGCAATTTTCTAACATATGTCATGTATTTTTACTTTAATTTCAAAAACATTATTTCAAAAAGGTGACCATTTTCATTGACCAATTATATATCACAGATGTTACCTACTATAAGCAGGCATGAAAAACGCATATCTGTTTAACTATTAACTAGTTTATTGAATGTGTTTCAGAAATTTCGAAGGTTAGTAAACAACTGATAAAATAAGTTGAGTTTTACAGTTATGACTAACATAATAAAATTGTCACAAAAGGCATCAAAAATGATAGTTTCGGTAAGATGTAAATCGTTTCTGAATTACAAAATCTGTAACCTGTTTCTTCATTCTGAGTTTAAAAAAGGAACACAGTTTTCTTAATGGATAGCTCGTTTATAAGGTCTTTGTTCAGTTTTGAAAAAAGTAAAAGAAATCTCCATGCCTGCGAGAATTAAAAAAAACAACAGTATTTATAGGTACGAAAGTAGTAATTCGCTTGGCAGGTCTCCGTGGTCCTCTAGAATGTAGTCCATGTCAATATATTGTGCCTCATTCACGCCTGTAATATGCCATTTTTTGCCAGATATAATCTTAATTTATGCTTGATTGTAAAAAAAAACATGTCTGCGGATGATTTTAATCTATGTGATGTGCTTCAAATCAAACGTGGCCCCGAAGCAGTTTGGTAAAATGAAACTGAAAGTAGGTATTTTCTGATGTCTTCCTATGCAGCCAACTGCACACAAGAAACCAACAAAAAAAGGGAATTTCAGATAAACTGTGATAATATTTATATATAATAATCTTACATGGACGTCCCTTTTTTTTGTTCCTTTTTATAAGATATGAACCTTAAACCTCTAGCCCCTTAACGACTTCCTTAACGCTGTGTCCAAATCAAGGTAATCCTCACGAATCAGACATTTTAAAAAGAGATACAAAAGAGAACTGACTTGTAAAGTAAAGAATTAATTAATCCTTCAGTTTTGAAAGGTAACTGTAAGGAAGAGAGCATTTTTACAAATGTTAATTCTTGTAGAAGATAAATATACATCTGGTATGTAAAGTTGTGATTACAAAATGTGTTATTTCTACCCTTGCACACTTTCAGTTTATGTTTTTGTCATGGTGAATTTCACATATCGCTTCTTCAATTTCAGGTATTATTCGAGACCAACGATGGTCACAGACAACACTGAAGTATTAATTAAAACGGCAGTATTCTCAATTTTAAGAGAATCAAGGGGCCACCTTGCATTTAAATGATACCTATTTGTGGATGAGATACTATAAGGTGTTTCACACTGTACTGCAACGTATATTTCTGGTCACCATAGCATTCGTTCACAATATGAATTTTGCTTATTTGATATGTTTTAATCCATTTACATAACTTGTTGACATCATTGTTCTCCCCAAATATTTTAAAAATCAATCCAAAATTAAATATTTTACTAATATTACAAGGATGATAGAAATAAAATAAATGTCATAAATGTAAATGTGCTCTTCGTATTTGTAAGGATATTTATGCGTTCAAATGCAAGTTGTAAGCGTGATATCGATAAGAATTCATTCATTTAAAATAGTCAAAAGTGTCAAATTTTCTTTATTTTCCAAAGTGGTTTTCAGGATATTGTTTTCGTAATACGGTAAAAACTGTTATTAAAGGAACCTCTTAAAACTAAAATACGCAGAAGATCATACATTATTCAAATTCTCAAGGTTTCCTGTTACAAATGCACACCAAAAAGCGCGCTAAATATCAAGAACAATGAATTCTGAAAACCTAGCCACATTTACATGGCCACAATAAAAAAATAAATATGTATTATCGAAAAATAAGTGTAAAATGTATATGTATTGCCAGGTTAATTCTTAAGACATTATCTCAAACAGGTATAAAGTTTGGTTTAAAATTTCACAATTGTTACCCAATCAGTTGTGTTAAACGCTTATCTGTGTGTCTAAATATTAGACCCTTATCTTCGATGTATTCGGAATTTTCAAATGTTCATGACAACATGTTAATAATTTTCTCTCTTTACACTTACGTTTATTGTATTAAAATTTGTCGCACACTGCATCCAAATGTTACTTAAAATTCCATTTAAGTCGTTTCTGAATTACGTCATGCGTATACTTTTTCCTAAAAAAAAAGCATGCGTTTGAAAGAAAAACAGTTTTTTTTCAATGGATGGTTCATTCTAAATGTCATGATCCAGTTTTGACAAAATCTCCCTCAAAAAATCCCAATGCCTTTGAGAGTTAAAAAAAATAACTGTAATGCATTTATAGGTACGAATGTAGTAATTCACGAATGTAGTAATTCGATAGGTATGCCTCCTTTGACCACTCGAACGTAGTCCACATCAATATATAGTGTCATTATCCGGCCTGGAAGATGCCATTTATATGCCGAATATAAGTTTTAATGATGCTTCAGTTTAAAGAGAACTGTCAGGGGATGATTGTAAGCTAAGTTATGCTTCAGAATTTGCACCAAATTTACACAGATGACTCTAAAGATCTTGAGCTGTTATTTATCATAAAAGATATCCCAGTTTCACTCAACACATAAAAACATATTAACTGTCACTTTAGAAAATTATAAACTGGGACTTTACCAAACTCGAACGTTTTAGTTACTAGTAAGGGTTCTAAATATTGCTTGTTATGATGAGCATACCTTAATCTGAACTAAGAAACGTAAAGAATACTGTTCCATGATTTCACCATAGAAGTATTTCGGTATAAATTCAGCAAAAGTCCGTTATTTTGGACTTGATTCCAATAACAGTAGCATGCAAATAATGTAGATCATTAACATATTCAATAAATGTACATTAGCCCGCCTCGATAGCGTATGGTAGAGCGTCCGCTTTGAGTGCTGAAGGTCGTGGGTTCGATCCCCGTCCGCGTCATACCAAAGACGTAAAAAATTAGTACCAGTAGAACGCGTGCTGACGCTCAGCATTTAAAGTAAACTGGCTCTTCTCTACATACCCCTCGTGGGCAAAAAAAAAAAAAAAACAATGGAATTCCTTCAGGACAAGAGGTGTCGAGATGATGAATGTAATTTGTATGAACTTTCTTATCAATCGACTAATATAATTTATATATAAACCAAAATATACACACCATATGTCCTTACAAATCACGGTTTTGACAAATACACAAAGCGTTTCAACGTATCTGATTAACAATATAACAAACGATAAAGCAAGACACATTTGTTTGGCATTAAAGCTTCAGGGCAGGTTTTGTTTCAAAAATGTTTTCAATACAGAGGGCATCCTTTTGTATTGTTTTCACATAATCATTTCCATTTGGTATAACATATAACAATTATTCACTAAAACTTATTTAAAGCTTGTTGATACTGGAACAAATAAACCAATCTCCTTTACATAACCTCCACATATAAAATAATGAATAATGTAATAAAAAGTTTCCTTTAGCTGTTGACAAATAGTCACCATTTTGAATTTGAAAATGTCCATAATGTTTTATAACCGTTTGATTGTTAAACTGATGATGCATATTCTACCCTTTACTATTCTTTGTATCTTAAATAAAACTGCAACTTTTTCTTGAAACTACAGTGGCTTAAATAATAGCACAAGTTTCAACTGTTATATGTTAAGAAAAATAAGTTTACTGTGAATTAAAAATGAAAAAAAATATAATGCTACATAATTAATTGCGTATAGTTTTAATACACCTCCATTTCTATGAAGAATACTTTTGATTAACTGTCTTGTTAGGTCCTACTTCTATCTTCCTAGCTTCCTATTTCTTTGTTTTTACTTCTAAGTTATTAGTTCATAAAGGATACTTCCATTACTTGTCATGCACAGCACTGTTACACTAATAGGTTCTCTGTTCGTTAGATGAAAATCAATATGTCGTGAACATGTTTTTGGTAGAAAAGAGCAACTGCTCTAGATTCAAATTTGAAAGAAAGGCAAAATTAACCTACATGTATATGTTTACAATTCGCCGAAGTAATATAGATAAAATGAAGCTTTTGGTTTTATAGCCATGAAAATATTACCAATTACAGATAAATTTTTATTCATGTTTAAGCATGTTTAACAAGATTTCATAAAAACCGTGAAGAACGACAAATATTCTGAATTAAACATCCAGGAATGAAGATATACACACGGACAGAATGAGTATTTCTTTTTGTGCCAGAATTCAAAATAGAATCTTAATATTACAGTAAAAAGCATGATGACACCCGGGCTTAAGTGTCCGTTTTGTACGATTAGATGTAAGTCTCTCATGAAATAGAAAAGCAAATGGTGTCCGTTGAAATAGAAAAAATAAAAAAAAAATGTGTAGTTTCTATATTTGTTTTATCAAAATTCGATCAAAACTAGATATTAAAGAGAAAACATTTGAAAACCTGTTTAAGAATTTATTATCATTATATTATATTAAAAATATATGTGTACATCAATTCATGCATTGTATTTAATTTTCATTGTTATTTCTTCATTTATAACTTCTTAGTTCTTAATCTAACTTTACATTTTTATATATACTTCATACATTGATGTTGCAAGAGTCGGCTGTAAAAAACCGAGAACATTATGCTTTCAATGCGCGTTTAACAACACAAAAACAGCTATTGTTACAACAATGTGTGAATTTTCTCTTGATGGCAGACTCGAACAAACTTTTGAGACAAAGTTTGTAAACATACAGAAATGTGAAACCACATTTCTTTGAAAACGCAATTTGAAGCAATGCTCCTTGCAATAGAGTAATAGATAAAGAAAAATTAGTAAAACAATGTGTAAAAAGTGTTATTAAAGAAAATTCAATTGTCAGACATAATAAATTTCAATACTCTACAGACTTCTGCAAATCTAACATACCTGTAAAATCTGTAAAATGCGTATCACCTTATAATTAATTTTAGTGGCACTCTAAACACCATTTATGATAAGCGCTCATATTTTTATCCAAAACTATGCGCGCTTATAGACAAGCCTTGTGGTGCCAATCTTTGAAATAATGAAAATTGGACATTGCTTACCTCGGTTAAGAACACGAAAGTAAAACCTTGGCATTGGCATGCGCAGTGAACTACTTCCAATTATTGCATCACAGTAATTTATACCATAATGAAAGACATAACAAATACATTGTATAAAATGTTCATACGCTCAAGCCCTATCGAATCACTGTTCCAACACAAAGATTGATGAGTCACTAACATATCACTTGCACATACGCACTTGAACTGCATGTGATGAGAAGCTAAAGGACGGTCTCCGTTGTTTGTTTTAGTGTTCAATTTATACTACTTACATGACGCGTATTGGTTTTCCACATCTTTTCATAAATTCAACAATTTCTGTTCTTTTCCCTCCCTAAGTAAGATTTTGCTAAGCGGTAATTTTCTCATCATGTTCACAGATTTGTACAAGAATAGACAACGAAATGATTATCGTAAACGATTAACATTTTACAAGTCAATATACGTTATAATATTTAACATCTATCGGCTATTCAAACAGTAAGAACACTTGTCACATGTATTCATGATAAACAATTAATCATGATATGATTACCGTTAATTACGTCCCCTTTTTGCTGTTCTGTTTTTGTTTACCAATATTTATTCGGAGATCCACTAAATCGAGACAAAATTAACGAAAGAAAATAAAATGGCTATTATCACCCATACGAATCACGGGAAGGCTATATCGCTTACTTCTTGATATGCTTTAATATTCAATATGCCTTATATACCAGATTTTTCCAGTACAGTTTTGTGATAATTACAAAAAGTAATTTTGAGTTGGATCGAGCCTGTATGGCCTGTATGAGGGTTTTAGTACAGAAGAAGTGAAGAAATAAGTATAATGTTATAAAATTTAGAAGAGACATAACTGAGCTACATTTAAACAGAACCACCGGGGGACATAACACAAAGCCGTGGTGACTTACATTCCGACTTCTGACTATCCGCGATTTCGCACTTCAACTTTTCATACTATAAGCATACGAAGTCAGAAGTCAGAAGTCGGAACCGAACTCGGAAGTCAGATGGTCCGGAAATAAGAAGTCAGAAGTCCAGAAGTCGGTCTGTCGGAAGTCGGAAGTCGAAGTATCGGAACTCGGAACTCGGAAGTCAGAAGTCAACGTCGGAAGTCGGAGTCAGAATCCGGAAATCGGAAGTCAGAAGTCGAAGTCGGAACCTTGATATTCGGAAGTCCGGAAGTCAGAAGTCGGAAATCGAAATCTGAAAATACTGATAAAAGTTTTTATGAAGAAAATGTATTATAAACTATTCTTAAAGGAATTTTGCTTTGAAAGTTTCTGTTAGCCGACTATTCAGAGAATAGTCTAGTTATTCTACTCCCCCTTGGCGTCGCGTCGTGTTTGTTAAAGTTTTGCATGAAGTACATATAGCTATCATTAATGGTAATAGTTTTGAAACTTATTTTTTCTTTAAAATCCCAATTACAAACCTCACTGGGTCAAATCCCATAACTTTGACATTATTTTTAGCAAAATTAATAGCCCCCTTTTGGACTGCTTGAATTCGGTTGAACATTATACAGCAAGTTACTATATCCAAAACTAATGCAGATATTGAATGTGAAACGTCACATGTTCTTTTGGTTTATGTAACGATGTTATAGCACCAAGTCCCAAACTCTGACTTGCATTTTGGCCAAGATTAGGCCCCTTTGGACTTACCCGTTAAGTTTTGTGGTGCAAGTACTTATAGCTATTACGTAAAGGCAAAGGCTTTGAAGCTTACATTTTCTTTTGTTAGATAAAAACCTAACTCACTGGTTCAAGTTCCAAATAACTCTGACATGAATTTTAGCCTTTTTATAAAACCAACTACTCGTAATATCCCTGATTCTGGGACAAAAATTCGATTAGTCAAAGCATTGGCTGTCTACGGACATCTCTCTTAAAACTCGAATGCAATATTCCAAAGGTCTAGTACTATCCGTACGCGTATAGTATGAAAAGTCTGAAGTGCGAAGTACGGATTCAGAATCGTAATATCTAGAACGATCCTTTATTTATGTTGCATGTAACCTTGATCCTTCATTTTTACAACTCGTTTTGCATATTTTAGTCCAAAATACGATTTTTTATCTGATTAAAGATATAAGGCTTCGAAAGCGGCCCCGATTTTAAAAACAATTCGGGAGAGGGCCTTAAAATTAACGTTTCAGACTCTAATTTCTATTTTTTACTCAGAGACTCTATCGGTTCCTTAAATATACAATTGTCCCATTGTGAACACATGTGACAGATAACTTTGTAATTACCAGTACAACCTAGTTTGTGAATACACAAGAAAGAGAATTATGACAGATTGTTTAAAAATTATTCATTTTTAGCGCTATCAGGCCTCAGCCAAAGCTTAATCGAAGCCAAGTGTTCCCGTAGAATAAATTTGGGAGAAACCTAAAACTGATGCTACAGACAAGTTTAAAAAAAAAATAATTGTATTTATTGTATCCATCATTACTCTACAAGGGGTCCGGATGGTTTGTTCTAAGTACACACCCACGATAATATCAATTGGAATAATGAACGCAAACGTTTTAAATCTTAAATACATAACACACTTTTTTACGTACTAGGTACTTGTCACATTATCTTATTTCTTTATGCATTTGACATTTTCTGCGCCAACATTACGTTTAAATCAATACATTTGTCTGATATTATCTAAATTTGTCAATATTTATGAAAATTATATTTTACATTACCTCTTTAACAGGAAGAGCATTAGCTCAGATATAATTAAACAATTGTTTTATAAAAACAAGATCTTACACAAAATATATCATTGAAATGATGAGCAAGGCAGAACGAAAGCGGGAAATTAAAGACGAAAAACAGCTAAACTCAATACCTAACTGCTGAAACTTGTATTACTTATTGTAAATTTTTGTTTTGGGGTATTAGCATTACTAAAGTTATTCGTAGCAGGGGATGTCGGTGGGGCATACAACAATCACCGACATTCCCTTTTGATGATAGATTAAAAAACTCAAGGGCAGATAAATTTACCTTTTAATAGTCTGTGCCGAATTGCTAAAAATATGAAATTGTGTTTTTTCGCTATTTCTATGGAAGTTGTGTTTTTTTTATTAACTCTCCAAGTGAATATAGAATCCATTGCGACATTTTTATATCATTATATCAAATTTACAGCCATCTTGATTTCAAATGCGCCCAAGTTATTCAATTTAACATTTTCTTTCCAATTTTATTTGGTTTAAAATGACTTTATGCACATTTTATGTACAGAGTGTAATAAACAATATGTAATTGGAACATTTAATTATATATTGTGTTTTATAAAAATTGAGTTTTTATTATTTGCAAAAGGGAGGAAACCAATCGCTGTAAATTATAAATTTAGAAAAATTTGCAAATTCTTCAAACTACAGATCTGACTAAACACCAGACATTCCTTTATACAAAATATGTCTGCATCAACCAACAGTATATCTTTTAAGTTCATCTTAACATTTAAAGCATATCCGATAACATATAAAGAAAAAGTAAAGGGAGGTAAAAAGCAAGCCTGTGCATTTGCTCTTGGCATCTTATATAATTGAAATTTATTCAATTAACAGTGAAGCGATTACAAATTTACATTAATATGGTAAACAAAGTGTGTTATTATAAGTGTTGATCTTTTAGGGTCAGATAAAATGGGAGAAAATTACAAAATACGAGAGAGATTATCCAGATAGTACTGGAATTAACATTCACAACGGTACTATTTTCAATTTCCACCATTTCGGACAGGGGGGAATTACATCACCCCATTATTTAAAACAATGCATTAATCTATACCGTGAAAAGAGATAAAAGGAAATGCCGGGAAGTTATTTTAAGATACATAGTTGTATAACCCCATTCTCAACCTGTACATTTTGTGAGTTATACTTTTTATTACATGAGGTTTAATCTCAGAGCAATGCATGGCCTGCATGACAAAAATTGGCCTTCCCTTACATTAAAATCTGGACGTTTGACATTCAAATTACTTTGCCATCTCTATTGAAAGCGTTGAAACCCTCAAGTGACGAACAATTCATTCAGGCATGGTAGCAACACAACAGGTTAACACCAAAGATTTTGGATCCACCCAGGCATCAGCCCATTACCTAAAATGGATTGCGCCGGAGCCTTTACATTGCCAATCAAGCTTAAATTTTGCCATATTCCTAAATTGTTTTGGTGGGACATAAACCCAATATCAAAACAAAACATCTTGACGGCATTTCTCCTGAAGACAATATGTTGACACATTGACGAAATGCAGATAAATGGCAACTTTCCGCTCAGTTATTGCTGGAAAACTCTGGATGACCGAATGAGGACACAAACCCACCGAGAAAATCCATTGGCTAAGAGGTAACTAATTGTTAACTTTACTAGATGACCAGATAGATTGTCCAAAAAATACACCCTTACTGAATAGACACATTTAACAATTTTGTCATGTAAATGTGCTTATCCATAGATTTTATTGACATTTTGAAAATAATGGTATCTGCCATAAAAAGAAACAATATCCCTAGCTATTCTTGCATTAATAATTTCCAGTTTGTACTAAGGTATTTACATATAACTGTTATCCAGTAAGGTAATATCAGGCACGTACCATTATTAAAATGGTAAAAATATTTTCAACATTACTGGACAAGGATGAATGAAACATGATTTACAAAGTGAAACCAATGCGTTGTGAGCTTCCTAATAACGTAACATTTACTCACAATACTAAAGCCGCCTTTAAGTTGTTTTTTATTTTTTTCATTACAAACTTGAAAATACGATATTTGAAAGGGAGCAGATTGACGATTATTTTCCCCCCTAAAACAAGCTAAATATGGTGTCTACGATGCTATTGCAAATATCTACAGACAGACAAGCCATTCACAGGCTTTAGTTCATAAAAGTATTTAATTTCAGTAGCCATAACTCATGCAATGTTATTCACGAAAATGATAAAAAAATGCCTTGTACAGGCACGCGTTCATGTTGTGATTTGATACGTGAGTGTCTCCTTTTTGCAACTATTGTTACCAGTTGTATGAAGATATTGGAATAAAATTGAATTGAGAACATCAAATCACGGAAGAACATGTACCCAAAGATACTGTGTGTGAAACAAAAAATTTGTGTAATACCTATTAAATATTTATAGATATCTATGACTGGAATAGTTATCAAATTAAGAAAAGAGTTTATCAAATACAGCGAGTGTGGAGGGAAAGTGTGTGGGGTGGACTTCGTCGATAGTTCAAACAACTATTCATATTTTTGTATCCAACTTTAGATGCACACATGTTTACATAACCCAACAGGTAGTTCAAATGCAGAAGTTAGGCTATTGACAATGATTGTTTGTGTAAGACTGAAAACAATTTATTAACGTCCATATCTTACTATTCTACTAAAAATTAATGCAAAACTGCTAATGTTAATTCATGTTGCCTCTAATTACAGCAGTAACTCAATTTATACACTATCGTATCTATTTTGAACCAGTTTCTAGTCATTCCAACTGCATGCTTCCATCAACTTAAACAAAGTATCAACTGTTTTTCTAAAACATTATATTTTATACATCAAAATTTCCAGGGTGTAGCAAAAGTTCCGCCTGCACTTAAAACGTTTTATAATGTATGAAAACTCAAAATATGGATTTATAATTTTGGAGTTTGTAATTAGGCGATAGACTCTTTCTTTAAAGGATGAACACATATTTACCATTGAAGAATTAGATAATTTAAAGACGATTTGCTAATTGGCATTTGAAATTTTTGATCCATGTATAAAAAATCAATACTTAATAAAAATTGTTAAATAAACCGTACAAAACAAGCCTTTTCCATTTTTTAGAAAATATATTTTTCCATGTCACTAGTTAGACAACTACGGTTTGTTTAGAAGCGGCTAAGGTTGAATATAATAGACAAACATGCTGAAATGTTAGCAGCCATTTGAATTCAAGATGGATGCCGTAATGATGATCAAAAAAAAAAAACGTTCACCAATTTAATTCTTCAAAGGTATCACACAAGCTTTCATAAAACATACTTTTCAAGAATAGAAAACATAAAACAATATTGCAATTCAACACGACTATTATTGTCATGTTATAGTTCTTCTCATGGAAACGAATACTATCTCTACGAATCGGCCACATAAATTAGAAGATACATAACGGAAGCGACATCTTAGGAACGTTTGAGCACGAACAAATTGTTACGAAATTCAATATCCTGATTAAATGTAAACTTAATATGTCCGTGAGCTTAAGGAATGTTTTATCAAATTATTTAAAGCAATGCAGACGGTTATAATTACCTACATCTAAATAAGGTTTCAGAAAACATCACAGGAATTGATGCCTATTTATAAAAATATGTGACAGACAGAAACTCGCAGCTATCAATATGTTGTATCCAAATTTAATAAACATATACATCAATGTTAAAATGCCTGCTAATCAAGATTTATGTTGTTTCTTTCTCATATATGTAGAAAAGTTTTCGTTTTGTTGATAATTGAAATTTAAAAAAAAGAAAAAAACAAGATAAATTTATTATGTGCATTTTTAGTTTTAGTTTTTTTTTACTATACAACACTCCTTTATTTGATAATTAATAAATAGAATACACTCAATAGTGTACGTAACGCTATTGAAGATAGATGCAGGATAGAAGAAAATTAGCTTAAATGCATACAAACACATTAAAATAAGTAATACACGAAACTTTGGAATACCATTATAGATATCTTATATTAAATGCAATCCTTTTTTTGTAAAATACGGCATGTCACTTAAAAATATAAATGTCAAAGCAAAATATAAAGATACAACTTATAGTAAAAGGTAGTAAATTTCCTATAGAACACTAAATCAATCCGGATAGACATGTTCTATAACAGATGTTGAGTTAAAAAAGATTCGTTAACATTAAGTTTTCCTCTGTGTATAGCATAACACACCTAACACCTTAAATATTTTGAATAAACATAACATATTAATTCAAATACATTACAAAGTTAATACTTTTAATAAACATTGTAACATAGCTTACTTGTCAAACACAATTTTACAACAGGTAAATACAAAACCAACGTAGCGATTCATGTTTCGGAGAACAAATGCATGTCATCAGTTTAAGTTCTATTCCTTATGATCGATAAACCTATTGAAATTAGATCATATACAAAGAAACGAAACGGTGCATTATTTTTTGTTTAAAATATCAGTTTATCAAAATGTACCGAAGCTTAATCTAGCATCCACACATTGGGAAGCAATTTAGATTGTAACAGGAACCTTTCAAATTGGTACACTATCCATGACCCGAAGTATCAGGTATATGTTTTTCTTTTAGTAAAAACTTTAAATCATTTCGTGACTTCTTTGATTATAAGAAAATATGACAAATACCAAATCATAAAGAAGATGTGGATATAACGTGCTAAATGCCTCATTGGAAAATAGCTGTTTGATGAGGAATTCCCACCCCATCCGTGATTCGTACGCCCCTACCTGCCAGAGTTTTTATTTTATCACTAAAAAGCAATAGGTATAACTTTTTTATCATTTTGAACAACATTGTTGTTTTTCATTTATCGACTTTAACACCTTAATGGCTATGAAATTCTGAGCAAAAAAACTGCAATTTCAGTACGTTGTATAGGCTAAAATCTACAATGACAAATAAGACTCGAAGAGTGACGAGATATATACATATATAACGTAAACAATAAAATCCATTATCATCTTCTTCATGTCTGTTTTTTATAGGTATAAAACCAATTACTTTAGAACGCTTTCTTTACATGTACCAGCGAATTAGCTGCTAATAGATAAAAGTTAACAAAGGATAATAACCAAAGTAATCAATCAGCAATTCAACAATGCTGCCTCTCTAAAGCGCAATCAACAACACGCGGACGTGCACAGACTATTATAAAGAGAAAAACACGCGAACACAAAAGTAATGACAAAAATAAAACTATCACAAACAAAGGAACATAGTGTGACATTGCCATGGAACGGTCCGTGCTAAGCCAAGTTGTGTTTATGCTAAACACTTGGATAATGCATTTACTTCTGTTTTTCTGTTTCCAAGATTTACTGGTACCAAACTGTATAGATAAAATGTACATACAGAAAATAAAGCAATTCACTTGCGGCTAATACAATGAAATGTGTACATTATATCTACAGTGTCCCATGCAGAACCGGACGCCTACCCTCAGTTCTATGTCCTTTAGATTAAAATTGTGTTGGCACTCTATATAGCCTTATTTTAATTGTTTAATATTTCAAAACACAAAGACACCGATAAATGTTTTTCAAACACCTACTAGGTAAACATTGTGAGCGTTAGCTAGCTAAACTGAAAAATTGGTCACCACTTGGATTAAGTTTCTTTTTTCTTTTTTTTTTTTTTGTTTAATCAATTCTAAGTGATAATACATATAAGTCTTGACACTCACAGTCCGGATTATCAGAGGATAATTTATGTAATGTTAATCTTTTTGGCATTAACAAAAAACGTCCCGGTTTTCAGAATTCAGAGTTTCCGGTACAGAGTGCTTTTTTAATTGACTGAAAAGGAAAAAACTTTTCGACGATTTGAAAATCGTTCCGTTTTCAGAGGATATCCGGCTTTTTGGAGAGTCCGGGTTTCAGAGTTTTTAACCTGTAAACTTTGCAGTCGACTTAACAATTTACAAATTCTTTTTCGTATATATCGCACTAATTTTATGATGAGAGAACAGTGTCAAAAGTAATATCCGAACTGCGACAACTAGTCACAAAAATAACAAAAACTTGAATCCTATCTAATAGACCTTCGTCCCGCAGAACTTAATAACACAATATATATATCTGTTAATGTATTATTTATGAGGTGTCGTTTGTTCTTTCCGTCACGTTATCAGTTTAATTTCCACATTTCAAGTTTAAATAACAATAATAGGCAGACTTTCAAATCTTACATATGGCAAGAAAGAATAGGGGTCATAAAACCCGGAGAATGGAATGCATTTCACAGAAAGATCTCAACAATGACCCATACAAATTAATTGTTCACATACTTCAAATCTGAGAGGTACATGAATGACAATCTGCGCTTCTTGAAAAGTCCTATTGCTGCCGTTTCGCTGTGTTCGAAATCAACATAGGTTTCCTGGCACAAACGTTTGTAAGAAAGTAGTTTACACTGATTTGAAATGTTTTCAATCTCATACAAGTGCGTTGCATTAAAATACAGACGATGAGGATTAAATTTTGAAAAATATCACGCCAGTGCGTCGACAAAATCAATTTTCCGGAAGTAATCGGGTTTAGTTTTACTTTTAACGTGAGTCAAAATTTTTATTTGTTTACTAAGCGCATTGTTTACTTTTGGGTACCTTTACAGTTATACAGCGACAGGTAAAAGTAAATTTTCATGAATTGGATCTTCGCTAGAACAAAAGTCTAAAGCAGTGTTTAATGCTACGTCATACGGGTAACAAATAATCTTACTTAAAGTAACTAAAAAATACCAGACACAAACAAACCAGCACAGAGGAAAACAGTAATGTATTGATAATGGACATTCATCGCATATGCACGAAATTTACAAAAAATCATGAATAGCAATGCCAGACTAAACAAAAACCAAAAGGAACATTTAGTAAAAATTCATTCCATAGTAAATAATCTGTCAATAAGCTGAAAAAACCAACCTTAAATATGCAAGACTATCCGAAACATGTTACATTAAACAAAAAATCAAAACAGTAAATACATTAATTGTACATATTCACAATCAAAAAAGAATTTTGTATGTCCAAAAAATAAAAATTAATCCTCTCTTCAAAATACATTTTGATATCCATAATTTAATTTGACTCTTTTAAACGAAGTTTGAAAATATGTCTTTAGACAGCTTCTAATTTAAAGCATCATGGAAGCTTCCAGAACTTACATGTTCCACAAGAATAAAAAATGAAAATTTTTGGAAATCAAGAACAATGCAGATTTGAAATATAATTTTTTTAACACAGTTTTATCAGTATTGTGTAAACATTCTGGAACATCATAGAATATAAACAAAGCACAGAAGAAGCCTGAAATTAGGTCAGTTAAAAAGTATTACAGGGAAATTGACATATACATAACATAAAACTTATAAAAGATATATTCATAGCAGTTTAATCAAATGAAAACAAAATGTGTTTTTATTTATTCATGTTTTACCTTTGTGAATTTATTATCTCAGGACATCACACACGACGTGGTTAATTTAATTATTAACATAAGAAATACTCTTCGCGACGATACTACATTGCAAGCTCATTGAACGTAAAATCGGTTCAGTGTATACAAACGTACTACAATTAAAATTTTTCATACTACGCGTCTGATTTTCGTAAATAATACGGTCCGAAAAATTATTGGTGAAGTTTCAGACGTTTGAGCATTTTGTTCATGATTTAAGTCCGATTTTGTACCCTTAATCTGAATTAAGCTTACTTGCAAACATTCACTTTAATAATGAGGATTGTTTAATACACACAAGACAAAGTGCTGTCAAAATTGTTGTAAGATGACATTTTTGAGGTCAAATTTCAGGGGTCGGCGGGATACTTTTTGTTCTTGTTGATCGTAAGTAGCAATGTAATGAATGATTAAACATGGGATTATTTGTTTATGGAAATCTGGATAACATATTAATGTTGAAATGTCGTCTTAGGGCTAAAGGCCTCAGATAACAATATATTAGATGTCTATTTCAATTATTTAAAACAGCACTGTACGAGTTTTACCATGTCAAAATTTATAGGGAGACATAATTATATAAATAGATGGACTTATTGCTGAGTATCAATTCTGGTTAATGCTATTGCTGGCTACTTGTTTTTTTGTATTGTTATAACTTTATAATAGATGTCGTAAAACAGAATATAAAAGAATTTGACATTTTTAGGAGTTTCGGACACGTTTGCTCTAACAAATATGACAGCTTTAGTACGTTTAGCTCTAGACAAATATTAACAGCTTTATGCTTCTTCTCGAATACGTTTCTGTAACAAAGCATCATTTTTTGTTTTGTTAATTGCGATCGGAGGTTAATTAACATAGATAATCTCTTCAGTA
Organism: Mercenaria mercenaria; assembly: GCF_021730395.1. NCBI lineage: Eukaryota > Metazoa > Mollusca > Bivalvia > Venerida > Veneridae > Mercenaria > Mercenaria mercenaria. The sequence goes on along the minus strand of NC_069368.1, from coordinate 63,271,218 downwards.
TTTACCAGCATCACAATAAGGGGACGCACATGCGGGGGTAAAAATATAAGGCGATAGGCTCTGTACTACAGATGTTTAAATCGTCTGTCATATCAGTTTTTTAGACATAGTTGGTTGTAGGGTTAGAACATCAGGTGGTTTAGCATCGTTTCATTGATAGGGAGAAGACAGCTGGTGTTTCTTCTGGTTAGGTGGACATGGTAGAGGTGGGGGGGGGGGTGTGGGCTACATTTGGGGCCAGCCACGAGGGGTGCACGCTAGAATGGTCTGATCTAGTGTGTTGTTATTGAATAAACCAGATAAATGATTATATTCTATAACAAACTTTCCGTTTAAATACTTGTGTCACAATGTAAGCATGAATATTTTGATCTCCCACTTATACTAAAAAAACCAAAATTAAGTGCATGGTTTCAAGCGTAATCTCTGAGTGATCTGTAAGGATTTCGTACAATAGGGAAGGTGAATGTAGACGTAAATGGTTTGATTTATTCAAACTTATTAATAAGCAACTGAATAATTATATCACACGACATCAGCTCATGGGACATCAACTCTAATAAGCCGCCCGCTTAGCCTCAGTATGTGAGAGCGTGGTCTACAGATCGCGGGTCGCGAGTTTCGATCCCCGGGCAGGGGCGTATGTTCTCCCGTGACGATTTGATCAAAGACCTTGAGTCCTGAAATCAATCGTCCCTACCACTCTGATAATTCATGTGGGGAATTGGCAGTTTTCTTCGAAGACAGTTAGTACTGGTACAGAATCCAGGTAACAACTGGTTAGGTTTAACGCCCGCCGTTACATGACTGCGAAATACTGTTAAAAACGGCGTTAAACCCAAAACAAACAAACAAACAAACCAAATCAAATCTTATAATCTGGAAATATAACAAGAAATTCCGACATATTCGTATTAAATTAATAGTTCAAAAAGACAAGTAGTTTTGCTTTCTTCATTACATATATCTCGCATGAAAAAACATGTGACGGCTATCCTACACTAAATTACACTTTAACCTAACCTTTCAATGAATCGATGTAGTGACAAGAGATAATAAGCTGAGTCTTTGCCATTCAGCACGTTCACATAGAATTGAATAGTTCTTTCTTCGTTATTGGGGCTTTACATTGTTTACATGGCCAAGAGACAAAAACCAGTATTTAATCGAAGGTGGTATACCAAAACATCAGAAACCATTTATAGATTATATCTTTATTGTACCTGTTTCATCCTAGGACCTCATAGGTTTACCAAATTCGTATGACATTTTATGGTAGTCCCTTAAAAACGGTGTCGGGTACACGATAAATTGCAGACATAGTTACAAAAGTATAAAAAATTTTTTTGCATCCAGGTACCTGACACAAAAACGAAAACGATTTTTACCCTCTTCATGTTAATTTACCGTTCTGGTGCTTTAAAATCAAATTGTGGCTGACAATCGTTCATTATGAAAGCAATACAACAATTAAACAAGGTTTTGATTTGATGAAAGTCGCAGAATTTATTGGGGGGAGTTATATGACCTCAAATCTTTAACATTAGTTTTGAGCATTATTAAATAATCTTTATAGGTTCCTGTATTGTTTTCAGTATAAAATTAATAATCGATTGACAAATGTCGCGCATGTACTTTATGTCCTTTAAAAGGTAACATGTACGTCTTTCCTTAAAGATTTGCTTGCAAATCCTGTCATTATTATAGCCAAAAAAGTGTTTCTGAGCTTATACTTGACTGACGAAATCACGTATATATTCAGAGTTTAATACGTAATTATTTTTCTCAAACATATACATTTATAAGTGTTGCATTTATCATACTAATATATTGTATTTTTGTTTGAAAGCACACAATACTTCAAAGATAATTAAAGGCCTTTTATAAAAGAACCCACCATATGGACATTCCTACTGAATAATAAAAAGGCTTTAATCAAATTTTGTGCAGTTTCAAGTTTTTGATTGCATATGTCATGTTTGTTATTTCCTACTATCTGCGATGTGTCACATGTTTAATTGTAAAGCGCATTGAACGTATATCACATATGAAAAGGGCGCTCCAACAAAATCTGTTATAATAATAATAATAATAAAATTTTCCGCATCATTGGACATGAAAAGGGTTTCGTATTCGTTTATTAAACATATGCTTTATTTTAGACAGAAAACTCTTAGATTAAAAAAAATGTATATCTATTTGTTTAATGGCTGGAACACTGGGGGGGGGAGTGGGCCTCTCCTTTGGTATTAGTTTTCCTAGACAGAAGGTTTCATCGTCAAAGTGGTGATAAATTCCCAGATTTGTGCAAATTCCATGATTAAATTTGGAAAAGAATGATATGCGATCTTAAATACATATTACTTCAAACAGTATAACTAGTAAATGCCCATTTTCCAAACCCATGACAGTGTTTTTTTAATGAGATACTGATGACGTTTATATCTCCGAAGGAACAAGAATGGTCTTGATTTATCTTCCAAACATAGCAGATTATCTTTCTAATATGCATGAGGGATTTAGGTAAAATTAGAAGTTCAAATATTAGCTAACAATTATCGGACCAAATTTTAATGGATAATTGCTTTTATACCTAATTTTCTGTCTCCTCGTTTGCATTTACCATAGACATGCATAGTGTTTAGCTTTTAATATAAATCTCTCTTTCTTACCTTTCAACAATACATGATGTAATTATTCTGGCCAGATGTTTCGCAATATGATCTGTTGTGGAGGCAATGCATCTACGCCATTTTTGCTCATTAGAGACCTTAGGGTTCCTAGTTTTTAATGATAGAAATAATTTTATGTCTTAGTACAAAAGAGCCACAAGAAAATCAAAAAACTAATGTTAATGTTATTTACTATTTTTTTTTCTAACATGTTTTTATTTTAAAATACTGAATTACTCATACTATACTATATTCAATGGATGCAAATAAATTTAGTGTTTCGAGGATTAAGAAACATAGGCAAACTTATTTACAGCAATACCATAACAAACTATAATCTTATTACATGAATATGAAAGTTTGAGTCCTGTTAACGAAATATAAATGCAACACAAGATTAGCCCCACTAGCACCGACTTTTGCGGACATTCATTACATACTGACACTGGGGGCCCATGACTGAGTGAAAAACAAACATCAAATAAAATGTGGCATATTATGGTATTACCATACAGAAATAATGATGCTATTTATTTATTCACTATCCTCACCGCTTCTTATTTTTTCTTACATTTTTATCAACCTGCATATTATTCGTTGATGAACAGTAAGATTTCAACTGTTACAACAGTGATTGGTCTGTAACATCTCATATCCAGTAAAATTGATTTAGAAGAAATATTTCAACTGTCAAGAAGAAAGGACAATAACAGAGCTCAACTTTTAAATATAATCAACTAGTCGTTCATTTTTGCCATAGTATACTAAATATTTTTACCCGCAGAGCCTTCCCACAATACATATTCTTATGCGGAATACATAGTTTATTGTAAGCAAAGACAGAAACATATTAAAAAAAAACGAATGATTACAACTCAAACTATGCCATCTTTTTCTATATTTCAACTACAAATAGACTATTTCATTTCTTATCTTATGCAGTTTTGATGGTTATATAACTACAATATCAAAATTGAAGTATCCGGGGTAATTTTACAAAATTATTTGATGTCACACTGGGATCCCCCGTTTGATGAGAGCGGAAACAAGAATGCTACATCACTCCTGTGAACCAAATATATATCGCAAACAAATCAGGTGAAATAAAAAAATGAAATTCAATAGCATTCAAGAACAATTTCATTAATTCCTTTAGAATTAAGTCGTACGTTTTGTACCAAAATTACTCAAAAGTAATGAAGTAGAATCTGCCACTTAAAACCCGTCGTCATATGGAGACCTGTACAAACCATTAACCTTTTGTGTATTTTAGGCCATTCAAATTGCTACGTAATTATTCGACTGTTTAAGTCTAACCCAAATCACATTTTTTGAAAATGACTTTACTTTAATTTATGAATTAAAAAAAAGACATCTCTAGTTGTACATTTAAAACTTCTTAATCATCGTTTAAATGTATTTAGGAAGAAAAGTATAACATCGCTTGGACTATGTCAGTATCAAGGCTTAAGTACAAAGAAATGAGTATTTGTTATTTTGTTTGAAATTTTATATCTGTCCGAATATTCTTGAATACTACATAAAACAGACTTTGATAACGTTGTACACTTGTAGATTATTAAGAGGAGTAAAGGCCTGGGAACATAAAATGCCTTTTCTTGTGTATTGTAGAATAGTGTATTTTTCAACTTCGAAAATTGATATTTCCCTTGTATTTTCTTGAATAAACTGAGTACTATGTCATATAAAACTTGCCATGACGATGTGTATTTAATATCTCCGTTACCGCCTAACGTAAATATATACGTATGTACATGGACGAATATATAGTTTAACGTAAATGTATTCGTAATTATGAACGTCGTAAGTATTGATTGCAGTAAGACAGTGTTAAGCTTTGTACATGGTCATCGGATTCTGCGAGAAAATGTTTGTTTTAAAATCATATTTATGCGATAACAACCATACATAACCGCATTTTCAAACGGGTAACGTGAATAATATCAGAAATTTTAAACGTTGCAACACAAATTTATTCATATGTATTCAGGAGATTTTGTCAGATCCAAAATGTCAAAAAACCATGAAATCCCCGATAGGAAAAAAACTATTTTCAAAATTTCATAAGTAAAGGCCGTATAGACGTTTATTTGTCTTTCTGTATACTAAAACTCCTAAATATTTTTTACATAAGATTTGACCCTGATAATGCATGAAAGAACAACGCAAATAAAATAAAAAAGTCAAAAATATGTAATACCTGCGAGGCATGCATGCAATGTAAAAAAATATATGGAAAATCATTGAGCCCTGTATATTTTCACTAGCGCCATATCTGAGAATATGTATGACAACTTAGTCTTTTATTATCTGGAACTTAATAAAACGTCGTTTTAACCGTCAACGTCAGGTTCACTGGCACAAACAGGTTCAAAACCATGTTAAAGCAATCACCAAATACGCAGAAAAAAAAAAAAATCGGGAGCAAGAGCGATCTAGCTATTTGGGTCGTATATTTGACAACATTAAAAGTCTTATTTATGAAGCGCGATGTTTTTTATACTGGACTTTTAGTTTGGTATGCCACGTCCAAAGTAATTTTATATCAATTGCTGCTTTCCAAGATAAGTCATAGGCAGCGTATATGCTTTAGTGAGATGGTGATACATAATAGTCAGATGATCTCAAAATATGCGAATTGCAATAAAAGAAGATTTTGACTTTAATCTAAGTCGATCAAAAGACACAAACGCACGTGATAATTATTTTCTAAACAAATATAGCCACTATTCGCGCGACACACATTTACAACCTCGTGAGACGTAGAATTCCAATAAAGTTGTGGTAAAATGCGTTATTATAAGCGCACATTTAGATCTAAACGAAACATCTCACATCTAAATATTTGCTTCTCATTATACACTGAAAAACTATGAAGGTATGTTACGTATGTAGAGTAATTTGCTCAGGATCAAAGTCTGATCTTATTTTAAAATTATTTCACATGCAACTTTATAAATAGTTATTACAGGGGTAATAAATAAAATACAAGGCGAACAGTGTTCTAACATCTCTGAGCAAGGTAATATTTTGCTAATTTCAATTAAAATACGTAATCATATAGAACATAACAGACACAAAATCCGGAGCATAGGAAGGTGTGAAATGTAGGTCGTATACATGACATCATCTTTTTGTTTTTTTACGAAGTGCAATGTTTTTATTTGGGACATTTTAAGTTAATATACAGAAAACGTAAATGCGATTTTCATTAAATTTCAGCTTCCTTACAAAAAACAAAACAAAACAAACAATTATCAGTGTTTAACTTATAATAGATGTATACATAACATTTGATAAATTAAAAGCACAAATGTATTGGTAATTTATTTATGTTTTCAATCTACGATTTTATTGTAAGCTCTCACGGAGACACAAACACAATATTATTAATTACTGAAGTATATACTTCGCGTGCGACACTGCTTACAAAGCTCATGAGACTTACACTCGCATTACAGTTGGTATAAAACTCCACTTCTCACATTCGAAAATATCGCTGACCTATATATGTCAAAAAAATATATAGTTAAGTAGAGTCAATTAGACTTCATATCAAAGTAAACTTTTTTTTTTTGAATAATTAAAACTTGCAACTATTTATATATTATCACGAGATGTATTCAATAAGAACAAACAAAATGCTCTTACCACTTTGTTTATCAATTGTTGAAACTCAAATTTGATTAAAGTTAATATGATGAATAGAAATTCCTTAACTAACAAATTAGATAACATCAATCAAATATCGTATCGTGGTAACGCCACAAGCCACTTAAGCGGAGTTCCAGCAAAACTAAGTTAAACTCTACAAATATAATTGCCTGCAATGATGTTGATTTAAGCGTTTTGTTTGTTGTTTTCACCTTACCAGTTCTGTCCACCAGATTATAGCCTCTTGATTAATAATAAATAGAGCTATACATTCTACAAGTCCGAAGTATATTATACTTAGTTTTCTATGACAAATTAAACAGTGACTGCGTGAATAGAACTTAATTGTGAATGCTTATTAGTGATATTTTACATTTTATTAGCTCCTATAGCCCAGTTACAAAACAACGTAACTCCTAGGATTAAGAAAGCTCATGAAAACAAAAGAAAAAGTAATCGGGTCGTCCTTATGGAACATTTTTAGTTTGACACACACTAGATATCAGCTTCAATTACATAAAAACGTAATTTTGGTCCAAATCCTATACATATTTCTCAAAACTCAATGTACTGCTTTTACATTTTAAATTGAATTCAGTTTGATTTCCACTTAATCAAAAGAAATTGTTTTATATAGCCTTAATATTATCATATTTTTACCGATTTATACAAACTGGTTATTTTTAGAAGAGTGATAAACAGCGAGTTGTTAAAAACGTTACTATTATGAAGCATGCCAGAAACTATTTTGTTGTTTGTTAAAGTATTATAATAAATGTTCCAAAACTGCAATATACATGAAATGGCATGTGCTCAATGAAAGTTTCAATATCGCCGTCCTATAGATGATTTAAGGAAAGACAATTCACGAAAACAATACTTACCATAAATGCATTGAAGCTAACGTATGGCAAACATCCAAATCCTTTTATTCTACAGTATACTCTAATTTATAATATCAAAAAAATAAATTATTGACATATGCATCACGCCTAGTAATGAAAATGACAAGAATTGCGTTAACTTTTTTTAACAAAGACAGCATCATGCTAAATCGGATCGGCATTTTAAAATATGAATATCTAAATACGTCTCATTTACCCTGTATTGGTGTTTAAGGAATAGTAAAAAGAGAATAATTAATTAACTTGTTTATGGAAAACCTGTCAGCAAGTCAAACAAATATGTCTAGTTTCTCCTTATATCATATCCATACATGAATAATTTTGGAAGGGATTTTACGACATAGCATTATTCAAATCAAGTATGTGAAAATTTAATGAGTACCAACTATATAAATTTGACAACCCTAATGAAAATATCAATTCCATCCTTTTGTTCAAACTAAACAGAAATATTACGCTAATACTATATATACATATTAAGATTGAGAGTAAATGTCACATATCTATCAATAAATAAAGAGTTATATTAACGACACATTTTTTCATTACTATGATATGTAGCTAAGAGTATTAAGCTGATAGAAAAATATCAAAACCATATTCGATTATGATATAGGTGATTCATGAAACTGTTTTTTCATCAGAAGTCACAATCACATCGCATACACGATTGTTCTTTTTTATAAAAAAAAAAATAAATTTTATTTTTTGTTTTTTTTTTAAATCTCATGTCTGACGATCGTGGAAGGAGTGAAATAAATCTATTACATATGTTTTAGCATAACAATATTGTAGTGAAGTTTTCACAAGAACGTCGTTTTCATATAAAGACGTTTGATGAGTTAGAGCATTTCTGTTTGTACGAAAACACACGCAGCGAGAAAAAAATACAGAGAAATATAGAAACATATACAACATTTTAGATTGAAGTGAGTAATCACATTGCAGGTTTTTTTTTTTCAGGCAGGCGACTGGTAAAAAGTATTGAACGTCATAGGGCGGCTTAAACAAAATTAGAAACGACAGGTAATTCAGACTTTTTGAATAATGTTAATTTTAGCGTAATTCCGGCAAAAAAATAACCAAAAAAAGCTATTGATGTAAAAGAATAAGTACCCCTAGTTTTGAAAATTTAGAAGTCGATTTATGTATAAATCACCATCGTTAAATAGTCAATTTCGCATTTTTTTATGAAAAAATACCCGCCAAAAATTAGTTTCTTATTTTTAATTTTGTTTACTTACTAAGACAAACCGAAATAGAATAAGTTATACACTGTATCGACTTTAAATAGATTAAAATAGATACTTCTAAAAATACAATAAAGAGAAAACATAAAATGCGAGTTAACACTGGCAATGGAAAGGTTGGAAGAAAAGTGACTAATTAAAAAACTTAATATTATAATAATTTATCCGTTGTTTCGAATGATTGTATTATAATGCCAACTGCTTGAATGCTCCAAATAAGCTTTTATAGGTAGATCTACGACCCAAGTGTATGCTTTTTGTATAACTAGAATGCAACGAGAAATGCAATTAAAATTCGCAGAAAAAATGCTCTCTTTTAAATTTTAAAACAGAAATATTCATTTATATGTTTTCAAACAGTACTGTCATCCCAGTTACTGAGTCTGTATTTTTATCAGACTACTCCGACCCTTTTTATGCGCAAGCAACTACTGGTAGTGGATGCACAATTTGCTAATATAAGCAACAATCATACAAGAGCTGACGGAGGATAAAACAGCATTTCGTCTTTTCAACAGCTTGTAAATTGAATGAATAAAAATCGAAAAGGGCATCAAAATTTTGTCGAACAAGCAAATCAGGGTGTTTTCGCACTACACAGTGCATATTCACACAATATGACAGTTGAAAGTGTGTGATAGTTTCCATCTTTCCATCAGCTTAAAACAGAATTGCTATGTCGAAAATGGGGTCGAGCATTTTTAAAACACATATCAACGTAGAGTTATGGAACCTGTACGAACATCACATGTTAGATCAGAACTGCAGTGAACCGATGGTAAATCATCATGCAATTAACAATAATTGGGTATGACATACCAGCTTACATACAGAAAAACTTAATAAACTTTATTAAATCGAAACAGCTTATCATTTTAGAAAAAGGAAAATGAGATGTTGTGTAGCGAAGAGTTAATCTCGTTCCATCAACGGTTACGAGACAACAAGCTTATATACAAAAACCTAACCAAATTGAGACGCCGACGAGACTCGGCCGCCGGCCATTGGCAGTCCGTCCAATAAGTCTTCCTAATTTGTTATATAGGCAAGCTAAAATAGCTTGAAAAAAATAAAAAAGACAAGCAATGGCCTCCATAAATGTGTTATTACACATAATCATTTAAACCAAATACATATAGTTTTTTGAATCAATAGTATCGACGTTAAAATGTTGCAGTTGTCGTATATAAAATTGCAACAGTTTGCCAAAAAAACTGCCGTGTCGGTACCCCTACCACTAAGACAGTGCTCATTTGAAATCAACCAAAAAAGTTTAGGGGAAATAGAAAAACTTACTAGACATATAACATAAACTTGTGAAGTACAACTTGTAGAATAAATTCTCATGAAAACATTCATACAACGGTTCACAAGAATGTTTTTCCTTTAAAAAAAAATTATAAAGATATTCTATTGCATATCAGTTTTTTTCCTTTACTTTTCCAAACTGTTTATTAATAAAATTTTATACTATCAAAATTTTATCAAAGGAAAATCAATGGTTTGTAGAAAAATAAGGGTAACTTAGGATATGTGTTTTTTATTTTTAGGTGAAATACTATCAAGCAGCTATCTTTATACGTTCATTATATTTAAAAAAATATATCCTGTTTCACAAATTATTTTGAAAGGTAGTATAGTGTATTGCCTAAAATATGTCAGTTATCAAGGCAATTAAAATCCTAAAATACTGAAGTAAATATCTTACAAGAACCTATGCGCTTAATTTTTCGCTATTATTACAACTTGATAGAACTATTTTAAAAAGTAGATACTTAATATTCGAGCTATTCCTAATTGTATTTCTATGATGCGAATATAAGGTTAACGCCATTAAAATAATAACTAAAAAGTAACATCATTTAAAATGTTTAGCAGCTATAATTGGTTTGACCGTCTCAAAAGAATTAACGGTTGAATCGTAGAATATCGATATCATTTTTGTGTTTTCAAAAGAAAATCTAAAGGAAGAGACATTTGCTGTGTGAAAGAATAAACCAAATATGATTACTTGTAATGGAAAGTGAAATTGTGGTCACATAAGCATCACTTAGTCTAGTTGTATTCAGACGTCCAGCCGATAAATCATATAGTCACATTTACTAAAAACAACTTAATTGCTAACTTGATACGGATGCACATAACACACGGTGTTCCGTTTCATTTTAACAACAGAATATTTTGCAGTTCCATATTTGTATGAGCAAGGTGTAAACTTGTTTCTAATGGCAAGAAATATTGAATTTCAATGTGTTCCAGAATGTATGGATTTACTTTATTTGATATCACCAGCGTCAACATGAATTTGGGGCTCATTAACGTGGGGTGGTTTCGCCTTAGAAACTTCTACTTTAATGCACATCTATAACGAAATATTTGGAATTAAGTATTTTTAGATTCAATATGTTTCTTAATCTAACATGTTTACAAAATTCGGGAAATATAAATTAGAAAAAAAAGACATAAGAGAGCTGTGTCGTATTCAAAATCAGTCAACAACTTCCGAAAACAAAGAGTGTAAATAAATTTCTTTGTTAAAGCCAATTATTTTCAGAATGCTTGTAAACAAAATTATAATGATATACACCCATGGTCGACTATCAAAATGATACTTTGAGAAATGAATGTTCTATTTTAGAAAAACAATGTTTCATAGATATTCCACACTAAATACTATGGAACCTATACCAAAGATGATATGAACATACACAAATTATTCAATTTCAATATTGGAGATTCAAAATTTACATACACTTGCCAACGATCTAACCGTATATGTACAGCATCAGGCTATTGTATTGCGAAATGGATGGATTCCGATCTGTCAATAAAACCACTAATATTGCCAATAAATAAACGTTATCCGTCGATCCGCATACTTTGTGCGAAGGTGCCATTGTGGCCCAAAAGCTTTACCGAAACTAAGTATCTACAGACTTAAAAATTCTAATTAAAAAATATTCTATTAGGGCGTTTCGGCAATGTATTAAAAAGGGATGCTTTTCATATTAAATGTACAATACATAACTCTGAAAAAAAAAACAAGTGACCAGATAAACAAACTCAATTCGAAACCCCATGTACATGCGATCATTTGATCAAGTGGTATAATTTAAGAAAATACAGCTATTTTGAATTGGTTCTTAGACAGGTCCAAAGGATTTCAATCGATGTTGCACTCGAGAAACGAAAATTTTCAAGGCAATAATACAATAATAATATCTACATGTGAACGACGATCTCCCAAATAGTTCGGCCACACTACACATTTTATAAAAAATTTTAATGCTAAATAACCATGAACTGAATTTTTTGGAGATTTTCTCCCAAAGAATTGTCAAAGCACTGTCCGAATGTCATATCATTATTATTTATATAACACTCAACATATTTTGTGTAAGAATTTAAAAATGTTTGCTCTATATATCCGTAAAAATGATTTTTGGTTTGTTTCTCCTTAAGAATACCGAGAAGTAATTTTGAATGCAAAATCTTGTTTCTTGCCTAAATATTGTAATGTTGCAGATGGAACCGGCAGGGTGAACCAACTGAAACTAAGAACAATGATGTTGGTTCGTTTACCACAATTAGAAAAAAAACTGTAGCCAGTAACAAGGGAGCCATATAGAACAATAAAGCCTAACTAACATAAGTTGTTATGTTCAGGTTGGATACATAAATTTTCTATTTCTATAGAGCATTCTAAATAATAATGTATCTTCATTGGAAGCCAGCATACATTCGAAGAATGTTTCTGCACCTTCTTTTTTCAACTTGTTATGTAATATTTCGAATATTGTCTTGAGTGCGAGTGTGAGAGTGCACGATTGTTTATTACACAATGACAGAAAATTCCGTAAAGCTGAATAGACAAATATTTTCTTAACTATTTTTTTCAAAATACAATCTCAATGAATATAGAAATTAAGATACTTAAATGACCGTGTGTCTTCTTTATTTAATAAAAACTAGATGTCAGTAAAAAATCATTGTGTACCAGTCAGTTTGTAGCACTGACTGATCAATAATAAAATAATATAATTAATGACATGAATTAATGTGTAGCAAAATTGAAAACGTTAACATCCTGCTGATTGTTACCCCTTCATTTCAAAAAAAAACGTATTATCAATTACAACTATACAGGCATCCACATCTTGTGATTAAAACCGTTGTGACAATCGATCAGCTTCCTTTGACGTTTCTGCTAGCGGGCGATCACCTGCCCAAGTTTAACTTTTCAAACCGCGTGACAACCCTTCTCAGAGGTAAACACAACTATTGCAGAATATCCACCTCATAACTATTTTCCAGCCTAACAGAACATCGAGTCTCCAGAAGAAAACAACATAATAAAATAAAAAACAATAACAATAATTCCCATTTAAAAAATATAAGGTACTTACTCGCAAATAGAGAAATGAAAGAAAATTTCGAATCATCATATATCGTTGCGTAAAATCACAAATATCGTGCATGAACATCTATAATTTTTATTCAGTGAAACAAAAGATTCAGTTTTATTTTTTCCTTTTAGACAATTTCCTCTTTGCAAGGACGTCAACTTACAGTATTGATTTTCGTTCTATTAGTGTATAATATGTTTATATATACACAAAAGTCTGTGAACATTTTGTGCGGTCCCAAAAACAAATTTATCAAAATCACGAACTATCATATATATGAAGACCTTATAACACTCCATTTTCATCACTTTTCTTCATGGAATTTATGTAACGTAAGTATATGTACTTATTTAATGACTCATTTACACGTTCATCCGACAGGTTTTTGATCTATTTTAACAGTAATGAGTATAAGATTTAGATACTTTATAAAAGAGAATCCGTCACAGCGTATAATCTTATCCGCCATTCTGAGAACGCGTGTGCGACATAGCAACAATATCCCCCCCAAGAGGGGTGGGGGGGGGGGGGGGGGGGGCGTTCTTACAGAAAAATCTATCTATCCATTGTGTAGGCAAACGAAGGGAGTATGGCTCTGTCTACTGATAAGATAGCAATGCTGACCCTGTGTTATTTATTTATTTATATTGTATAATTAATAATAATCAGTGGTGCGGATACAAATAGCTACAACTAAGCACAACAAGAACAACCAACTGATTTTATATAAAAAAATGCAATATATAATCTGTAATAATGCTCAAACAGCTTGATTAACAAAACATGTGTAGTTAATTAACCTCATTGTACAATACATAACATGTAAAAATACAAATGAGAAATGTAGTTTGGTAGCATAGAAAGGCAACACATCAATAATGAAATGTGTAAACACATCTCACACAATCCTTAACAGCGCTTAAGCTGAAATTCGTTAAAGTGAAAATGAATGATATCCACGATACAAAGGAACCAGAAAATATAACAACACTTATTCCAAGTACGGGTAGACTTACACGGCCACGACACGGCACATAAAGATCGCTTGTTGACATAGTAAGAATTCTTTAGAGGAAAGAACGTAACCACCGTGTGTTGCTTGCTGATAAAAATGTCCAGAATTGCGTCTTACTACAGACTCCAGAAACCTGGCTAGGTTATTGGACCTCATATTACTTAATTTAAATACTGTTGAAAAAGAAATGAATAAAAGGAAAGAATATTATACGTTCTCGTTTGAAGTAAAAAATATGCAAATGTCATTTCACTATTTATAATAAGACTTACAATAGTATGTTTATCAGATCTAAAAGTTTGCAATGTTTACCGAAGGCTCTTAAACTTAATTATTCGAGAATTTCAAGTTTTTTTTAATAACATTTTTTGGTCTTAAAGACCTACTATCAAAGGTCAATTTTACGCATTCATTGTCATTATTTTACAAAGGGTTTTGAAAGGCTAACGATAATTATGTAAAAATTTAGATTTTATCAATTACCGAATTTTCTTCTACATTTCATAGCTAAAATAATCTGCACCTTTAATGTGAACTATTTATTGTAATTTCTGAAGTATTATGGCCACGGTCTTAGCTGATCTACATCCTATTTTAATCTACTTATAACGCTCAAATTCAAATAACAGCCAAGGGTCCAAGTAACGCAATCATACACACGATATTAATGGCTCCACGGAATGACAATGACTTATATGCATTCAATGTAGCTTATCCTTTAAAATATTCACAAGGCGCTCTTTGACCTTTACTTGTGTACTTACTTTTTAACATTTAAATTTCTTTTACTATGTTTTGTAATGACACAAGCTTTGCATATTTAAATAATAATGTAAAAGTCTGTGCCGGAGCAAGTAAATCTAGAGATTCAAGAAATAACATTACATGGGTAATTAATAATGCCAATCGGATTCGTTTATTAACGTATCTAATACGCTATTTCATTGACAATATTGAAAACCAAGGAACTTAATCAAAATAGAGTGCGTAGGATTGCTTACTGTGGTCAATGTGTACGCATAAAATACGTTGTTTAAGCACTAGCATGTACATATTTTATGAGCCATATTGTAATTACTGCCCTGATGAGTAGATAAACGAAACCCGGTTGGGAAATATTATAAATGATTAAAAAGCAATGGGAAAACAGTTATCAGTTAATCAAACTGAAATTGTTTTGATTTATGGTTGAACATATATTTGAGAATGCTATAACTATACGTTTAGAACTCGGAAAATAGATAACAGCTGTTTGTATCAAATTATCAATATGCCAGCCAGTGTTCCGTTTAAGACAAATTAATGTAGGCGTCCTGAAAAAATTGTAAAAGTAATTATTAGACAACAGACTTCATATAAGATACCTAAATACACTTGATGTGACATTGATTTTAAATTAAAGGTATTAATACGAATAGATTATCAAATCATTCTGTCAAATCAAGTGTATAATTTTTCTACATTTTAAAAGGGAACAAGCGAAATCTCAAATTATGATAAAATGTTTATGTTTCAGTTTCGGTTCGAAGGAATCTGTTCATGGCTGCAGCTGCATAAGTGCTACCGCCCATACCCACTAGCGCCGGTTATCAAAACACATTTTTAGCATTTGCTAAAAGTAATTACAAAATACAATTTAGAGACACTCCTGATGTTTCATACGTCCGGTGTACAAAAATCATACAGTTTATACACTAATGCAAATCAAGTAGATAAAGTATATATAAGACCCAGTAAGCCAAAAGAAAAAAAAAAAACTTAAAAAAGCTATAATTACAGAATAATGTCTATATAGCACAGTCACTTATGAGAAAATTAAACGTAGATAATTAACGCCTTATCTAAATTTAATTAAGTCAAAATATCAGGCACTGACGCTTAACAGATCTCATTTAACATTATTTATTTCCACTCACGATAGAGTCTGATAATTGGAAAAGTATGTCAACAAAATTCAGTTTGAAGGAGGACGTGTTTATTTGATTTGATATTGAAACCGCATGTTGTGCCTATCCATCATTTTTCGTATGTCTAATGCTTTATACACAGCAATCCAACATTAAATGTTACTCAGTATATTGATACATAAAAAAATATAATAAATATATTAATATATATATATAATATAATAATATATATATATGCTATTGTTACATGATTATATTCTAGTAAGTTATCAATCACGGTCATGAAAATTAGAAACGATATTTACTAGCTATGAATGGAGAAAAAAATCAAATATAAAATTCAGCATGTATTTGAAAGTATATACCAGGCTTTACTCTAAATACAGTAATGAAAAGTGATGGGAGTGACATAACAAAGTAAAACATATAGCCGACATATCCTTTACTTCTAAAAGATATAAAGCTAATCTCGTCCTATAATATTGCATGTGAACCTAATTCTATTCTTCCGAAAGTACCGTTTGACATACCTGGGGGCTGTATTCACTGAAGCAACTAGAAAATTTACTTTGAATTCATTAAGAAATAACTTAAAATATTTTAACTTAGTAAAGAAACTTGTCTAATATAGTATTCAAAAACTAGCTTAGAAAAGTTCATAAGCCAAAAAAAAAAAAATCTTTTCGTTAAGAACAGCAGTCTTCAGTCTGGTGAATGGCACAAAAACTCGTCGCGCAGCTTCATGAATTGGAAAGAAAAAATGGGCGGACGACATGAACTCGTATGCATGTTTTTCAGATGTTTTTGACGAAAAACAAAGAAAATCGCTTGATATTATACGGTTATGTTGGCGTAAGTAATTTCTATTTCATTAATTTTATAAATGACAGAAATAATTGATGTGTGAAACTACGGAGGTCTGAAACTATTTACCTTGCGAATACAACTTTTAATGATGGATTTCTGCTGCGAGAAAGACGTTTCAATAATTTACAATCGCGATGTTTGTTTTATAATTATTTGTGTAATATAAATATTTAGTAAGATTAGTAACGTAAAACAGATATCAAAGTAACAGAATTCAATTTCAGACAGAACAGCACTTTAAATTTCAGTTTAACTTTCACTTTCGTTTGAAAATTTTTGAAATTATTTGGATTTTTTATTATTATTATTATTATTATGTACACGGCTTGCATAAATTATTTTACCAAGACTAACTAGAGAATGATATTATACTAGACACGACATGTCTAAGGGAAATCCTGTGATCTTAAGGGAAATTTCCAGTTACAGCGTACATGTAAACATTCACCACTGTGACAGCCGTCACCTTACACAACCTGTCACTGTAACACCAAAAAAATTTCCAATCAAATAAACAAAACACTACAAATTATATTTTATTGTCAGTCTTAAAAAAGGCTGACTGTTAAAGATACACAAGGTTTCAAATCGTATAACAACACAGAATGACAGGACTGTACACTTCAGTGACTCCATCCATTTACAAAATTAATGAATGGTCATAAGTGAAACAATGCTTAAACTGCAAACACAAATAATACAATAAATCACACTATGACAAAACTTGTTTTGTCGATACTAACACGAAGTACTAGTAACAACAGTTACAGAAACAAAATTGTAACTACTTTTAAACGACCGTGCTACGCACCTGCAATCGGATGATCTCATTGCACGCGCGTACGATTAATTGAAAATAACCCAACATGGTATGTATGATTATTTCAGGTCGTGTTAGCAATGTTAAATATAACCATGCTTGAAGTGTATTACACTAAAGAAGAAAAGTGGTATCGCATATTACTAATAGAGCCGCGCCCATGGAGAAATCACATAGTGGCTTTGCAACAGACAGACGCAGACGCAGCCTGCATCTCGTGCAGTCTGCTCAGAATCCCTTAACTGATTCGCTTCCAAAGCCTGTTGCAATAGAGAAACCGTTAGCATCTGCGCAGTCGGTCAGGATCCATGCTGGTCGCAAACAACTATGCTGATTTCTCATGATGAGCCTCTGTATATAATGATATTTGATGAAAACATATTAATAGAATAGATTAATTGCTGATTAGGCAATAAAAGGCGATGTCACGATGCCAAGACTGTTGATTAAAAGTTTCGGCCGCACAACTCTAATGCCCCCTGTGGCACGCTTTCTGTACGCATCTGCATTATTTGCGTCCTAATCGTGCTGATCAGGTGAGGTACGACTTGAACATATTATCAGGTTATGTTCAAATCTTCCTCACATATATTATACCATGTCGCTAAAGTGAAAGTGTCCATAAACAAAATAGCTTTCTAGTGAACAGCGAAGTCTAATGCCAAACTATGTTTTTAAAAGAGAAGAGCAAAACTCTTTCCTGCTGAATTTTGAGTAAGTTGTCAAAAACCCGCCCAATTTATATTCATTTTAAGATATTTTCATAGAGAGTAATCGCACAGTAGTGTTAAAGGCGCCGCCTCCAATCCTATGGCAACAAGAAAAAAGAAAATGTTATATCTGTTTAAAAAATCAGGGTAATTAATGTTAGCAAGATACTTACTGCACACTAGTTACGGCAAACACACGGCGCTTAGGTTGATTTACAAAATTTCTACGCTTTACCAGAGGATAAAAGCTATAATTAAAATATCATATATTCAGCGATCGTTTAATCATGTCCATCCGGTGTGGTGCTAGTAATGACAGCGAGCAAGCTTTAATTGCCGCGTCGGCCCTGGTACGATACTCGACCTGGGTCTTTTTGTTATTCTTGGATCTTTGCTTTTTAAGATAGTTCAGAAATGAAAACTCATATTGCACCAGTGTGCACAATATGACCAAACTTCAATTTTATATAAGATCATTTTAGCCAAAATATGAAGGAACGAACCTTTAAAAGCCCGCCCGCTTAGCTCAGTAGATATAGTAGTGCAAATGGTAGGCAATATATTGCCTCCTTAAGAAGGTAACCGGTCTACATCTGTAAACAAAGGTTTTTATATATCAAAATGTTCGTTAGGAACAGTAGAGTATAGAACTGCTTGATGCAGTTGCAATATCTGTGGTAGATTACCGATATTCAAGATGGCGTCCAAGATGGCCGCCAAAATAGATAGGTTTACATTTATTTATGTTTACGTGTAAAATAATAGCATATATTGTGTTATTAAGCTGATATTGACTGGACAGTAAGATATAAATAAGAAAAACGCAGTAATATAGAGAAAAGAAACAAACAATACTATAATTAAGGAAGTTCAGTCCAAAAACAAACAGAAATAGTACATTTCATAAGGGTTTCCAAACGGTTTTGCTCTGTATGTATTCGATATTGCAAAGATAGATTAACTACAGGTGGTCCCTTTTAATACTTCTTAAACATTTTTATTTATGGTACACAATATACATTTACTTTCCCAGCTGGTTATTTATCTGTGTATTTGACATAGTTATTTCCCTTGTTACCATTTTTGCCATGAAAAAATCTGAGAAAGAAAACCACTATAAAGTATAAGGCGCATAAATAATTTCTTGTAAGGACAATCTTCTTTTAAGATGTACTGTCCATATGTAGATTTTGAATTGAATTTAAGTGTCTTAACTTATTCATTCAAAAATGGTGGTATACGAACAAAAACAAGAACACCTCCGTTTTCAGACAATTAAAGGTATGGCATCCTTCGTACGAAGAAGTACAAATCCAATAGAAAAAAGTGGAAACTTCACAGGTCGCCCAACACGACAAAAACGAAAATGTTGCAGGCTCGGTTTGATTGAGCCTGTTCATGGACGGTAGTGGAAATGCATGCCTCCGTCCATGCCCTCTAGCCCCGGGTTGAGCAGAACTCAACATTTACACATGTTAAAAGTACAAAAAGCAATTTTGAGACATCGGCAGGTCATATGTAACTCATATAACTCTAGAAACTAGTAAATTTTTACAGAAACATTGTATAAAAATCCAAATGGTCTAGGAGGGCTTGATTCCATTATAATGTATTTATCAATTAGTAGTTTCATGGTAGCTTTCGATCGCTTTTTTTGGAACTGAAAACCCAAATTGCCTAAAATGTCTAGAGGTACGTCCAAGGATAATTTATAAAATCTAAGAATCACTTGGATAATATGCTCAAGATGTCAGTCTCACGGCTTCACATGTATCACTCAGATATCAGGACAAACTTGATGAGGACATCAACTACGGGGTGGGAGAGGTAACTGATTAGAAGTTAGCAACATTAACCAATACACTATGGACGTTCTTATTCCAAATTAATTTGTCTTTCTCATTACAATATCTCTATTTCTGTACTGTATCTTCCTTTTTCTCTTCTTGCTGACAGATCTTAATTTGTTTTGACAAGTTGAATTCTTTCTGCAGTTGTTAAAAATCATATCAGGCCAGGGCGCAGCAGTTCATATGTCTTTACGTTCAACGGGGCAAGACAGAAATTAAACATAACTTCTATATTGTCTTCATTGCTTCTAGGTGATATTAATATCTGCAATATCCAATCACATGACCTTGAAGTACAAAACAGACTTGACAAAACCAAGTATGCAACGAAGAGAATATTTTTAAAGGTGCTAAGTGGCAGCTGTAAAAAGTTTCCCCAAACTGTTATATTTTCTGTTCCGTTTTAATCAAAGTCCATTCAAAGACTATGTATGATAGAGATCCGCTTTAGTTAGATGTGTCAGGCGTGTTGCACATTTCATTTTCGCATTAGAAAACTCAGTCACATATTTTATTATATTCTTTTGTTCTATGCTTTCATAAGATCGGCTTATCGAGTCTATTAATGAAGCAATAGTAACAGATTAGATACAGATACCAACTTCGATCAGTGTGTGTCATGTAAATGTTTTACATATACATTAATGTCAGTGATAAACACATATTCATAATGGTTATAGTGTCTACAGACGATTGAGTAAAGATAGAACCAAACTATGAACTGTTCAATGTAAAGATGAGTCTATCATCTTTAACAGGTTATCTCCCAAGTTGTTTTATCTGTTATGAAATACACCCAGTTTTTTTACAAAGAGTGCAATGTGCAAATGTATTTCCATAGGAAAATCCTGATTATTTGATATAAAAGGAATTATAACATTGTTGTCTTGAAACAAATATCTTATTAAATATCAAAAGGTCAAGTTGCACAGAGGTCAAAATCAGTATTACAGGCAATTCCAAACCACCAAACACCTCATCCAACAAAAAAAAAAAAAAAAAAAGAAAAAAAAAAAAATAGGTTATCTTATGAAACGTACATCAAGAACATTCTTGACATCAAACAGACAACTAGTAAAATAAACTCGGAATGCACTGGTTAAGCAAACATATTTAATAAACAGTATCAGTTTTTTCCGGAGTTCTGCAGTCTCACTGATCCAACTGTGTTAGAATGCCCTTGGAAAAACCAAATACCCAACTATGGCTGATATTGTCTTTGACAACAGAGGTATCCTGAAACTTATCCAAAACCTGCTGCCCAAGATATGATTAAGCCCATTGTCCTGAAGAAGCTCTGATATGAGATCCTTGACATAGTATTACTGATTTTTCAAAGATCCCTAAATATTGGTCAGCTTAAATCGGAATGGACGAAGACAAATGTTGCCGCACGGTTTTAAAAAGGTGATACTAGTGACCCCGCAAACTATATGTCCATATCTCTAACGTGTGTTCTATGCAAACTCTTATATTATTGCGCTAGCCTATCCACACACTTCTCAAAACAGAACACTCTATATGAGCTGCAACACGGGTTCCGGGAAAAACGGTCCTGTGAGACCCAGCTAATAGAACTTGTTGATAAAATATCAAGGAATCTTTCATCAGGCAAACAAACCGATCTTATCCTACTAGACTTCAGTAAAGCCATCGACAAGACCAATCACCTTAAATTAATATTCAGACTCCAAGAACATGGTGTTCCCAAATAAACCGGGTCTTGGATCAGATTCTTCCTAATAGGCAGATCCCAGTCTGTCGTGGTCAACGGTCATATGTCTGATCACGTCCCTGTCACACTAGGGGTCCCCCAGGGCTCTGTCCTGGGACCCCTGCTCTTCCTACTGTACATTAACGATCTCACTAATACAGTCACCTCCCAGGTACGGCTAATAGCAGATGACACAGCCGTGTACCTTGCAGTTTCTTCCCTCACAGATTGCCAAATGTTACAAACTGATCTTCTAAACTTAGAAACTTGGGGAAAATGTGGGATATGGAATTTAACCTTAGCAAGTGTCAGGTCCTTCACATCACACATAGCAGAAAGCCTACCTAGTTTCCCTATAAACTACATGGTCAAACACTGTCCCTAGATAAGGATGCAAAATACCTTGGTGTCGACATCAGCCACGACCTCAACTGGAACACACATATCAACAGAATAACAAAAAATGCAAACAGAACATTATGTTTCCTTAAATGCAACATCAAAACAAAACACGAAAACGTCCAAGCACTCTCATACAAAACACAGGTCAGGCCACAGTTAGAATTCGTCTCATCTGTATGGTCCTCTAAACACAGGTTAACATATATAAGCTGGAAATGGTGCAGCGACACACAGTCAGATGGGTTACAAACGATCATTCACGAAACAGTAGCTAGCGTAACGGACCTACAGAACACCTAAGGCTGGAGCACACTTGAGAAGAGACGTCTAGATTCCAAAGTGGTCATGTTCTACAAGATTTATCACCATCTTGTAGCCATCCCGCTTCCAGCTTACAAAGAAGCCCCAGCCAGGTTCACCAGACAGATGCACCCCCTCGGTCTCCGCCAAATTCATGTCAACACGGACTTCTTTAAATTCTACTTCTTTCCTCACACCACAGTCCTATGGAACAGACTACCCCGTATATTGCGACTCTGTCTGATCTTGAATCCTTCAAGCAGGCATTGCCTTGTTCCAGTATTAAATAAAACAGTTGTTTTAACCTTCTTTTACTCTATATCTATTACTGTTTTCAACAATTCATCAATCGTGCTATGTCTCATAGATTCACTATGTCTTGAAGACTTCTTGCAGTTTAACTTTTATTCTTTACTAATACCCGTCGTGCACCCAGCCCATAAAGAGGCGTGAGGCAGTAAACATCGATAGATAGATAGGTTTTGCAGCTATCATGAACACCATTTTGGATATTAGTAATGTTCCATAAAAATAACTTTTTATAATCGTCTTGACAACATAACATACATTTTAGTGCATTTGAATAAGTTATATACAATTTAGCTTTCCTGTATATACATAAGTCTCCATATACAGAAATTTAACAATTTTTGGTGGCCATTTTGGATTCCATTTTTATTATTAGTTATCTACCACACAAGATGCAACTGCATCAAGCAATTCTGTAATCTAGAGAGTGAAATGTGTAAATGCATTTCCAAAAGACAGTATTGATTATTTGTTAAAGGAATTATAACATTACCAGTTTGTCCACAAAGTCTTGAAACAAAAATCTTACTTAATTTGGCAGCCATCTTGAACGTCATTTTGGATATTAGTGATGTTTCATAAAAATAACCTTTTTATTATCTTTTTGACAACATAACATACATTTTAGTGTATTTCAATAAGATGTATACAATTTAGCGCCCCTGTATAACCATAAGGCTCCATATACAGAAATTTAACAGTTTTCGGCGGCCATTTTGGACGCCATCTTGAATATCAGTTACCTACCACACATGATGCAACTGCATCATGCAGTTCTGTAATCTACAGATCCTAACAAACATTTTGGTATATAGAAACCTTTGTTTACGGAGATAGACCGGTACCTTGACAGTTATGCTTAGGTATTTGCAGTAGTAATAAGAGCGTTGGTCTACGGATCTCGGGGTCGCGAGTTTGATCCTCGGGCGGGGCGTATGTTCTCCGTGACTATTTGATAAACGACATTGTGTCTGAAATCAGTAGTCCTCCACCTCTGATTCATGTGGTGAAGTTGGCAGTTACTTGCGGAGAACAGGTTTGTACTGGTACAGAATCCAGGAACACTGGATAGGTTAACTGCCCGCCGTTACATGACTGAAATACTGTTGAAAAAACGGCGTTAAAACCCAAAACAAACAAACAAACGAACCTTTAAAAAAATGATCTATTCTGTGAATTATAGGCTTACGTATGGGGGTAAGGTTTGTCCTCTGACAAAATATCTTGTTGTTGTTTTTTTTTTGTCTTTTTTTTTTCAAAGTACGATAAAATCGGACATATTCTAATTAATATAAATGGACAACTGTGTCCGATTTGGACGGTATGAATTTCAGTCATCTTAATGAAAAGGAAAAAAAAAAGAAGAATTAGATATTTATGTTTTCATGTACAATATTGTGTTACAGTAATATAGTACCTTATTGTTCCTTATTTCCATTTTATTGCTACTTTCGGTCTGGATATCACCTTTAATCTGATACTCACACCTTGATTAATTGCCTCTTGATGTACCGCACGTGTATACGTTTATAAAATGAATTACAATCATTTCAACAGTCATGGCGACATTGGTACACACTTTTGTCAATTGTTTTCTATGATTGTAAACAATACATGGCTCTGGATTTTTATGAAATATTTCTTTTTTAAAGAAATGATTATTAATCGAGAGAAAATGTAATTTATTTTGATATAATGATGAACTGAGCATTGCAAAATATATTTTCACACTTGACTCTTAATACGGTTTTGCCGCAGTATTTGTTACTTTTTTTCATCATTTTAAAGCAAAATTATAGTTCACATATAATAGAAAATATGTCAATAATATCTTAAAATTTACGACCAAAGTAATACAAATGGTTACTTTGTTTCTTTTGGGTTTCAACGCCGTTTTTACATTGGTGTTTCAATTATGTAACAGCAGACAGTTAATCTGAACCTGTTCACCGCAAATACCTGACACTTCTCTCACGTGAATAAGAGGTGGAATGCGAACGATTTCAGACACAATATCAGATCGTCACAGATAACATACGCCTCGCACAATTAAATGATCTAAATCACGACCCTACGACCCGTAGATCTGTGCTCTTCCTATTTATTTAAGTTTTATTCTTTGCATAAATAGATCTAAGGATATCCGAAACTTTGAAGTTAAATGATGTGATTGAAAAACAACATTTACACAAAATGAGTCAGTGCAATTTTGAATGCCATCTAGTAAAGAAAAAGAAGGCACATTACATGCATACATACTTTCTTACCAACATCGATACTGGTAAGGAAAAATAAAGTCAAACTTCTAGGACGTGTTGTCCGCTAATCAGGGGGCGCTCGATTCTGATTATCATACGTCATAAACACCGCGCATAGAGCACTAGACTTTGAAGTTCTGCTTGACCAGATATTGGTCACGTGTCAACCAGTGTAATTTATTGCATTGGCGCACGATCTGTTACGTGGAAGTGATAAGTTCTTTATATAAATATTTCTTTTTCAGTTCTTTATGTCTATTTCTTTTGTGTGCTACATATACTTCTTATTGATGAGCCGGTAGGTAAAACTGAAGGACTCCAAACATCTGTTGCTATAAAAATCCTCTCCCGGGCCTCATTTATTTGTAAGAAAAAAACTGATTGTCAAACAGAGTGAATTCAAAATTATTTGAAATATCTTGTAAGAAAAAGTACTAAATTTGTGGAGTTTGGGATGGGATTTTGTCGTTTAGAAGGTTAGCGTAGTTGGTGGCCAGGGACAGGGGCGCTCTCCATTGAACTGTAGGCGTCATCATGTAGAAAGATGAGTTTTATTTTTTGTATTGTAATATACGTTTCTACATTACAGGAAATAGTAAACTTAAAGCATATTCATAATTTAATACAAATTACAAATATATACGATATTATTAACACGAGTACATTATATAAATATTAGAACAGAGAGAAAAAATATCTAAATTTCATAGTTGTCTATATAATTACATGCTTATATACTACCAGTTTAAACTAATCTAATGATGCCATTTTATGAAATGAATAAAATACCGGTGAATTCAACTGGCGTGCACAAAATGTTATGATAAACATTTTGCCGCGAAAGGCAAGAAAAACATGTATTTAAATATACGTGCAATGTTGATCATTTAAATGCAAATGTGCTTCCTGTTAAATTGTTAGTAAAATTTAAACTTGAACTTATATTATTACAATACTTTCTCAATAAGTGATTGAACCATTTGTGTTTTTCATGCTTACCGTTGTTTCACGTTGCTAGCAGGCGCAATAAGCCTCTCGTTTTCACGTATTGTCGTTTGACCGATGCGCTGCACTAAGCTCGACACACGATTCCCGTATCATTTTGCAGGAACGGGTAACGAAAGGATAACGGACTTGTTTCTCGAAAGGCGCGGAATTTATCGGATAGCCCCACTGTATGGTAAAAGAATCAAATTACAACAGTAGGTATATTTTCGATTTGTTTGACAAGCGTTGATGAAATATATACATGACGTCACAGAAAAAATATATTGGAAATTACGTTTTCTAAATTAAAAACCTATTCTGAGTTCAGATAATTCTTGTTAGGTAATTAGGTCAATTCTTGGACCAAACTTTGTAATACTTCAGAGGCCACTTGTCAAATTGATTATCATAAACTTTTTAGAAGTTTGTCTGTATGTAATTTAAGTCAAGTTCAAAGGTAGTGTTACCTGAGCCTCAAAAAACGTATAACCACTTGGTCAGTCATTGGAAAACTTACTGAACACCTGATTTGTTAAATCATGGACAACATGTTTAATCCTATAAATTTCTAGATCAAGTTAGATGCTAGGCTATCTATGATAAGAAATGGTCATGTTAGGAGACTTGTTGATTTATGTTTTAACTGGTTTACTTCATAAGTATGTTTTTTAACAATTCGGGAGTTTGATATATATATAAGATTACATCATGTCTTCTACATTTCAGTACAATTCCATGAAAGCGGCGTATGGTCCCTTGTTAAAGTAATTAGTTAAAAAGTTATAAATGTTCTCTCCAATGTGGGAAGGTAGTTGTAAAGCAGTATATTGGGACGGACCAAAATAGTAGGTATAGTAATTAAATGTTATGTACCGCTTACCCCACAATGTGCATTATTTCAGTGTTTCAGTCTATTACCTTCATTTTTTCATCATGCCTAACGGTATTTAGAAAACAAAATACTGTGATTTTACAAGGAGTATAGGTATTATTGTGTGACATTTGTAAAAATCAGAGCTAAAACATACTGTTACTATCAGTAACTAAATTTACTCTAAACAAAATAAAGCGAGGATATTTAATCTTTGACGCAGCTCTGTATTAAGTGTTAAAACGATTTTCTGGCAATATTTTAAACAAAACAAGGAACAACAGGTATCATAACAGTGGTAAAGCTAGTAACAATGTCATGAGATTATTCTGTTCCATATGGGTCAGAATCAACCATCTAACAAACGTAGAAATTGTGGTTTTTAGAGCATCGAGACAGGACGGTTCTTGCTAGTTAGGTATTATTGAAGAAGGAATTTGGTATAAAATACTTAAATACATTAATACATGTAGTTGCTATCTAAGTGCACCATTGGTGACTTTTTTCTGTCGCTATTGTTCTTCTTGTTTTTAGGGGCTTAGTCATAGAACATTCGCGTTGACTCGACGGTGTTTTATTTTCTGATTGCTCGTATCGTAAAGGTCCATTAAATCATAGAGGTCCGTCTAACTGGTGCTTTGAAGCCCTGTTTAATGTTTGCACTTGTCATTACCTATCATGTACAGAAAAGTAACACAGAATCTGCGAATATTCTGCTCGGAAACATTATTTGCTGCAAATGACATTTTTGATAGATTTTCTTAAAGTGTTTATTTTACAATGAACTAATTAAATTCTATGACTTTTTAGAATGCTAACAAAATAACAAATGCGATATGGAATATTACTGGCATAAATATTATATGCATTTACAAATCTTTAAAAAATTGGATACTGCAAAGTGTATGTTGCAAGACGTCGGAAATTTATACTAATTGCTACAAAATTTCTTATTTCAAAGGGCATTAATTTTATTCAAGATAAATCTGAAAGTAATCGATATAGGACATTTAATTTAGATTTTATCATGCGAAAGTAGTTTTTAAATAACATAGTCGTTGTCAGCGGGTTCGGAAATGTATCTTTTTTTATAGTAATAAAAAAGGTGACAACAGTTGTGATAGTATCTATTTATTAGCTGAAGTCAACCCTGAAATTATACTCAGATCAACACAAATGTATTAAATATAATATGGGTTCAAGGAACTATTACACATGGCAATAAAATATACATTATAGTCCTTCAATATTGTAAACACTTACCATACAAAGGAGTAAATTCGGTTTCATTAACAAATTATGATTCTTTCGGGCAAAATTCAATACATGTTTCTACTTTTTATATGTCTGTTGCATGACTTAAGTATTAGTTTACTTTATGTATTAGGTTTCCTATCTATCGAATCTCCCCCAGTTGCAGACATCAGCGACAATCTATCTCAAGAAGTTGTGTGCTCTTCAGTAGACTTGCCAGATGCTCTGCCGGCCCTAGCGCTCCAGTGACGGCCGCACAGCACTCCTATCCTCGCTTTCGGCATTGGTGCTCACCTCTCGCTACAACGTCGCCACCGCTCGTTATATGACTGAATCATTGTTGAATTTGTGTAAGACATTTAAATTTCCGAACACGCTCGCTCACAGAGCTCACACCACTTATTGAGATTGTGATTATTATTGCGGTTTTATTGGAGATGCTGCAACTATGCTCCCTTATTGTTTTTTTCTTTCACTGTAATTTAATAGTGTAATAAAACTAAAGAATTAACTTTGGCTAAAACAATTTGACAGTCCGATACAAGAAAGCTCCTTTTACCATACATAGGAGTAATTTGGTTTTCATTAACAAATTTATTATCTTCGATCCAAAACTAAAAATACATGTACTAGTTTTGTTATAGTATGTTGCCGTGACTTTAATTATATTCACTTTACTTTGGCTCTATTTAGTTCTGTTTGAAGAACATATTTAGAGTTAGATGTTTAGAACTGTATTACAATAGCGGTCTTATTTAAGAAGCTTGGCAACTATTCTTCCTTAATTTTTTTTTCAAAATACTGTATCTATTAATAGTGTTTGTTTCTTTGTTTTGGGGTTAACGCCGTTTTTTCAACAGTATTTAAGTTAGGATTTTATTGGTGTATTTTAACATAATGCTTGCAATATTTAGTAATGAAAATGTAGAGTTATGTTTGGCTGAACAATTTGACATTCCGATACAAAGAGGCTCTCCTTTACATAGAACGTTACCATCCCAAATAATTTCGGATGACTAAGTGTGTAATAAGTCGTGAGAATAAAATGGTATTATATAGTACTATATTAATGCTCAAATCAGAATACAGCATGTGAACAGCTAAAATAGGGGAGAGCGTAGATCTACGGATCACAGGGTCGCGAGTTCGATACGGACTGGTCTGTATGATTTCCGTGATGATTTGATCAAAATACATGGGTCTGAATCATTCGTCATCCACCTTCTGATTCATTTAGAGAAGTTGGCGTTACTTGCGGAGAAAAGGTTTGTACCGGTTTAGAATACGGAACACTGGTTAATGTTAATGCCCGCCTTCACATAACTGAAATGCTGCTGAAATACGGGGTTAAACCAAAACCAATAAAAATAGCATGACAAAGTATTGAACAATGAAATATTTTGACTCCAGACCAGGAGGAAACTTAATCCGTTTAAAAGGTTCAAGCTTAAACAATTATAATAGTTGGTTTGTGTTTAAAAAATATGCAATTATTTTATGTTTCAATGGTTTCATTTGCAGTTACCAGCTGACTATGTTTCCGTTTACGACATTAAAAAGCACGTGAAACATTTTTTTTTATTTCAGATTAAAAAAGTTACGATAAAACATGCGTTCAGGTTTTTAGATATTGATGCTCTCTATGAGCTGTCGCATATTTGAATATAAATTAGCAATATAAGCAACTTCAGATATGTTCTATTGTTTACTTTCTTTGTGTATTTGCATAATGAGAGAAATAAATTTATCTAAATGTTGTGTTACATATTATATTATATATATAATATGACCCATTCATTACCCTCTTGATGTCAAAGTAAGCTGTAGAGTTCATTAGATTTTTATTAATACCTTGCATTATTTTATACTGCTTAATTTGTACGGAATAAGCATTTCTCACATTTTACTTGATAATATGTACTGTTACTTACAAATTAAATTGATTTTGCCATCTCCATTTCATTTGATGAACATAAAGATGCAAGGCTGTTTAACTTCGTGTTTTCCATGTTTCTAGAATGTTAGTAACAATTTAATTATTTAATGTTGTCATATACTGTAAAATCATAAATATTTACGGGAAAGTATTCGCCGATTTCATGGTTGAGAGTCAACGATGTTTGGACCAACAATGAAGTAAAATTACAACTCCTTTTATGTTCAAAAGTTAAAATCTAAGACCTCATACGACTATAAAAAAGTTTTGAAGTTGGTTTTAATAACTTAGATAAATCTGTGATGTGAATATGTTATATCTTAGGTAATTAGTTTCAGCCAGTAAAACAGCCACAGCAAGTAAGATCAAATAATAATGATTTGATTTTAAAACACATTTGTTCATTTAATATTTCAGTTATTACTCTGGAGGTTTGAAAAATATCTTTGTGTTATGAAGTCACTGATCGTCTGTCGACATCAGCTTTTGTAAATATCTTTGTTTACCTCCACTTATTTTCAAAATTTGTAAGTTGCTGTGCTTTGAACTTCGTAAACTTGTTTACACCAATGTGGTTTAATTAAGTAGTCAAGAACCGTAACACCCACTTCCATTTTGTTAAAAATTATGGACTTTATGTATTTCAAAAGTTGAATTACTACATTAAAGTTTTGGTTCAGGTTCTTTTCTCATGAATACTTGAGAGTTTATGCTGTTAAACTTTTTACACTTATAATTATCACTAGTTTAGAAAATAGTTCAAGAAACCATAATCTCCCTTGTATATTTTAATAGAATTTAGGCCCTTTTTATCTTACAAAATTGGTATTTCTTGTTATTTTTTTTTCTTAACAATAAGTCAATAAGATGGTACTTTCACATATTGCATTAGGTCAAACACTTTCAGATGAGGGTTAGCACCCGTCGGCGATGATTTTGTTTCCGGCAGTCATTCCATATTTGTCATGTTTGGTAAAAGCAAAATACATGTGGGTACAACTATTAACTACATTCATTATAGTGGAGGCAACATGTCAAAACACGAGACACGACAAAGTATGTAGTCGCTATTTCGCCTCTGGTTATACGGCAACCTTAGTGCCAATCTTGTCAATAAGAGAAAAGAACTTGGTTCGTAAACCACATTAAATAAATTTAACAAAAGGACAGGCTCGGTTGGATACTAAGTAATGTGTACTTTCATTTAAGTACCTACATTAAAAAACTACATTATTTTTTTTTTATTTTACTCCGGAAGTCAGTCGGAAGGCGAAACAATGATAAAATATTTTGTCTTGTCTGTGTGTTGCCGCCATCAACAGGGCAGATCGAATACGTAACAGAATGCTATTTCGTACTGTTATCTCATTCACAGCACAACAAAATGAAAAACAACACAAAAAAACGCTATTTTTTATGTTCTCGTGCTGTTGCATGGCGTCTCTACAAGGATGAGGACACGACAAAATAAGGCATTTAACACCGGCTTATATTGCACTGAATCCAAAATATTGTTTTGCTTATTTTGTTAGTCAGTCTTTACAGGATAATAGACAATGGCCAGGATATTGCTCGAACTGTGCTGAATCGAAAGGGTCCAAATGTCAAGATCACTGCAACCACAATACAGAACTTTTCAATCAATAACATAATTAAAGATAAAAATAACTGGACAACACTTGGCTATAAGGCTGCCAAAACCCGTGGGATGAATGTTATTGAGATGACATTGGGTTATATGTTAAAAGGTCATGTTATGAAAATTACAAATATTTCAATCAATCTTATTGATTATTCCGTGTCGCGAAAAATGAAATTGACAGAATAGATAAAGCAATAATTTATTGCAACGTGTCCCCCCCCCCCCCCCCCCCTAGGATTAGATAGTTTTATATCTCGTTATAATACATATCGAGTTAGAATTTATGAATTTATATTGAAAGTAAGATTCCAAATCTTCATTACATCTGCCAATCATTGTCATAAGTAGGCATTATGAAACGTGTCACGGAATGGAGAAATGTCTTAATTTCTTTGTTTTGTCTCATTTGCTATTTCATAAAATGAAGCGTTTACGGAATTCTTCAAATGCTTTACCAGCCTGCGGCGTGCCAAGATATTCTGCCTTTTTGCGACCAGTGCAAACCTTGTTCGCCTATACTGCCATGCAGGCGGATTATGTATGCATCTCTGTTGCCATTCAGTAGGTAATAAAAAAAAAAAAAAAAAATTTCAGAAAACACCCATTCAAATGATTTAATGGTTCTGCCCCAATATATGTGAAAAAAACATCGTACAGGTAAAAACAGCAACGATAGAATTGCATGGCTTATAATACATGTTTTGGAACTGTCAAATTTAAAATGGAAATGGAAATATTAACACGAAGCTTATTATCTGTTGTTCATATATATTCATCGGAAATATTACTAAATTTATTGAAGAAAAAAGGCTTTGTTTTTTTGTTTGTTTGAAAAACTTCCTTTTCTTCTTCGTATATGCTTTAAGTGACATATCTGCAGTGCGTTGATTTTTGCGCGTGCGCGTGCTTTCCTGGATGCCTCTAGAACTTCTTAGTACACATTTAGTTAATTAGTAAGAGCTGCGGAATATACATTTTTTGTTAAATAACATAATAACCTTATATGTTGCTCACTTACTTTTGCTCATCTTTAAATTGGGGAAGCAAGGTAGCTAAACGTGCGAAAACTTATTTAGGTAATAGCAAGATCATCCGGCGTCATTCGTAACATAGGTTATTCCGAATCGTTCTCATTAAATGATACGATGTTTCAATATTTTGCACACATTATCAGCTCTTATGTCAGAGTTAAGAAATGTATGCATCCCTTTTTGAATACAAACCGCATCAAGAGGAAAAGTTAAGTTGCAATAAAAGATACTACATTTTGAATATATATTATAAAAAAAGACTTTTAAAACTGCGAAAAAGTCTTACATACCATATCCAAATTCAAGCTATTACAAATCTGCTAGAGAGAAATTGAAAAGGAGTACTGAAGAAGGATCACGGAGCGAAAACGAATTTCTGCCCCAGCAGGTCTATAGTTGCAAAATAATATAAAGGGTGGATAACGAGAAATATGCTTGAAGACACAGAGGGCCTGTTTTGATGATAGACGTACTCTATGAACTCAAATATTTGAACAAACAAAATCAGTGAAATAAAAATGAATTCAATAGCATTCAAATCAGTTCAACAATTCCTTTATACGTTAGTCGTAATTTTTGTACCGAAGTTACTTCATATGTAAATGAAGCAGAAACTAGTTTCTGCCACTATAAGGATGATCCGTATCAACCCGTTAACCTTTCCTTTTTTCTTCTGAGGGACTTCTTAAATTACGGTGTGATGACTATAACTTGATTTGTAAACTTATACTCAGCTTTTTGAACATTTGCATTTATGATTAATTTTTCTAGCTTATTCCGATATACAAATAAATATTTATTAGGTGTTGTCAATTCTTGCACGTCGGCGTATTGGATTTTCTTTTGTCCCTTATGAAAATTTATGAGTGCTACACCTAAGAAACTTATTAATCTTCGTTTCATATATAATTAGGAAAGGACTGATAATTTTCTCTTAAGTTATGCTTGGGCTCTTTAGTATGATGAAATTTGTAATTTCTTGGCGAAAGTTTTAGGTTTTGACACTTTTCTTGAATACATTATTTATAGTCATAACTCACTTTTGAATCTTTTAGAATTTTGAAACTCAGAAACTTACAAAATGGACAGTTCATAGCATTATCTTGAGTACCATCCGAGCTATTGCTTTTAAACTTAGTTTTTGAACATTATTATGGAAGCTAAGAATCATTTTTATTTCCTGGCATATTGCTAAATGTCAAACACTTATAGAAGAACGATGGCACACAGGCTTTTCTCTTATTAAACATGACAATATGTTTGTAAGTAGTCTCAGAATATATGGAAGAAAAAA
Source organism: Mercenaria mercenaria (assembly GCF_021730395.1). Lineage (NCBI taxonomy): Eukaryota > Metazoa > Mollusca > Bivalvia > Venerida > Veneridae > Mercenaria > Mercenaria mercenaria. The sequence continues at coordinate 63,237,143 of NC_069368.1, read as the reverse complement.
GATCAACTAGCAACTGCTTCGTTGACCGTAACAAGTTGGTATAAGATAATGTTTGGATAGACATCGGCTATTTACAGATAAAATCAGTCCAACATTGATTAACAATTAATATCTAACTTTAATTAACATCACGTCATACATATTCTGTACCCGCTGTTTCCTCAGGAAAAATACAGGATCACCTGTCAGACTCGCTCTATTTTTATATAACCGCTATTTCCTACTTTCAAAATATACCACATGTTGTCCTTCTAGTAGAATAGGCAATAACAAGAAAATAATAACATAAGTGTTATGTGTTGACGATTACGTTGCTGAATTTACTTAGAGGGATTTGTTGTTGTTGTTTTCTTTACGTCCTCCGTAGGAGAACAGCGTATGAACTAATATGTAGCAAACAGTTCACTATTATAAACACCTTTATCACTACAATGTGTGAAGCAGTTCCGAATCACCCAACTGTTTAATATTTGACCTAAACTTTTCTACATCTTTTTTACATCTTCCAACCAATACTTTTAGCAAATATTATGTCAACCATACCATTTAAAACACAAAACAATAAGTTTAAATTAAGTCCCTTCTTTCTGAAATGAAATTTATTCATAACTGATTTTGATACAAAAATAACAATGTCACTTGTTTCCATTATTTCTATCACTGCAATTTTTTGAAAGCTCATGCAGCAGATTGAGGAGTATACAAGGATTATGATGTACAGTGACCTTTACAAATATGCAATATACTGATGCTAGTATCTTGGTCATCATTCATCTAATTAGACTAATGAGTTTGAATACTCTTAAAATTACAACAGAAAATGATTGTACACATAAAGCAAACATGTTCTAGTTTGTATTGCCTGTTGACCTGCAGTTTAAAGACATGGGATATGACTGTTTCTCAGTCGAAAAAATCTAAATGTAACATAAGTATATACCTACTGTTTCATGTATCTAAACTGTAACATATCAAGGTTAATAGGATACTGTGCTCAACAACGAAATTAATAACAAAAATTCAAAGCACCAATCTCATAAGTTCTCCATGGCAAAACATAAAAACACTTTGCGATTTATAAGATCAAATGTACATGTAGAATTGAAGTTTTATGTGTTAAAATTTGGAAGTGTAAATTGACATAATTGGAGGTTTTATGGGGGACCAGGTCAGGATTCGAACCTGAGACCTCCCCATGACATTGTACTTCCATGTCTGGGGTGCTCTAACCAACTGAGCTACCTGTCACCGACTGTCCTCACCGAGAAATAAGAAATTCTTAGATTTTTAAATTTCGAAGCAAGCTGAGAAATCTTTATTAAATATAGTTTTTACTATACTGATATCATATAAACTCATGCTAATTATCAATTACTATTTATTCAAATTTGTATTGCAAAATAATCAATTAATAAAACAAGAATAGAATACATGAAAACATGAACAGCACAGAAAAATACATGCAGAATTTTGCAGGTAAACAAGCTAAACGATGTCTTTTTACATGTATCGATTTGCACAACTGCAGATAACTTACATTCATCAATTCAAATGATACTAGAATGGATAAATTAGAATTAATCATACTCTGGAAACAAAAAATGGTGAATATTCAACTAAAAATGCAAAGCACACTTTCACTTCCTTGTTTACGACTTCATGTTGAAAACAGTTCTTACTCATAATGACCCGAGCGAAAGTACACAGGTCAGTGCGACAGTATGAAAGCGCTACCATAGTCAGGGGCGGCAAAATCAAGTGTCCCTTTTGCCCAGGTTGTCCCAAAGATTGTACGGACAAGTGAAATTTGACCGAAATTTTCTATATAACTATCATACGGACAAGTAAAAAAAGAGCAATTGACAAAAACGGACAAGCAAGTCAAAATCAGATTTTGCCACCCCTGACCGTAGTGTACACAATGGAGACAAGGGCGAAAGTCAAACAAACATTGATGGTTGGATTCAATCCAATCATCACACGAGGTTTCAACATTCTGGACCTAGCGATTCTCAAGTTACGGATTGGAAACGGTTTTCCAGGTTCTGGCCCTTGTGACCTTGGTCTTTGATTGAGTGACTCTAAAATTAATTAAGGGTCATCAACAATGCATGTCCAGCCATCGAATGAAGATTCAACATTCTTGGCAAGTGGCTCTCAAATTATTGATCACGATTTTGCATATTTAGACACCTGTGACCTTGCCCTTCAATATAGTAACCCAAAAATAAATGGGGTCATCTACCCTGTTAGCCTTATCATCCTATGAAGTCTAAAGGTTCTAAGTCAAATGATTGAAAATGAAGTGATAGGCAGATTGCCCTGTGACCCTGACCTTTGATCGAGTGACACCAAAAACTATAGGGGTCATCTACTCCATAAATATAATCTGGAAAGTAGATCCCTCGGAAGCACCGAGAACAATGCAAACAGTGAAAATTGCAGACTCGGTTTGATTGAGTCTGTTCATGAGCAGTAATGAAATATGCAACACTGCCCACGCCCCCTAGCACCGACTTAAGCAGTATTCAATTTTCAAATCTAAATGAGTTGAAATCAATGATCCCGAAGGACCAGAAAATATAACAACACTAAGGTTAAGTCGGGGCGACATTTACGGTCGCCATACAGCACTCAACACCCGCTGTTGTGAAGTAAATATAATCCGGAAAGTAGATCCCTCGGAAGCACCTAGAACAATGCAAACAGTGAAAATTGCAGACTCGGTTTGATTGAGTCTGTTCATGAGCAGTGATGAAATATGCAACACTGGGACTTGAACCCAGACCTCTTCCTACATGCTGTAAGAAGCATTCTTACATTGAACTATGGAGAGAAAAACTAAATGCTGCAAAACTGGAAAATACAATATTATGGCATACTGATCTGTAAACAAAACAAGAGCTTGTAGAACATGGAATGCCCAACCCCACCCCCACCCCACCCACAGCCCCCCGCACACCCTTGGTGCATTCAATAATTGCACAAGGAAGAGAAATGATTTTGTCACTGTACACAAAAGTTTTACTATTTTTGGTCATAGCGACTTTTGACCTCAAAGTCTATAGGGGTCCTCAACCAATGTCCCTATTAAGTTTCGCAACCCTCGACCCAAACATTCTCAAGTTATCGTCTGAAAACCGTTTAATTGTTCCGGGTCACTGTGACCTTGACCTTTGGCCTACTGACCTCAGTGCCAATAGGGGTCATCCGCTGGTCATGACTAACCTCTCTGTCATCTTTCATGATCATAGGACCAAGTGTTCTTGAGTTATAATCCGTAAGCCATATACACTCAAACGCTATTGGGGCCATGCGCTGATCATGACCATTGTTCCAGTCACTGTGACCTTGGCCTTTGACCTACTGACCTCAATACCAATAGGGGTCATCCGCTGGTCATGACTAACCTCTCTGTCATCTTTCATGATCATAGGACCAAGTGTTCTTGAGTTATAATCCGTAAGCCCTATACACTCAAAGGCTATAGGGGCCATGCGCTGATCATGACCATTGTTCCAGTCACTGTGACCTTGGCCTTTGACCTACTGACCTCAATACCAATAGGGGTCATTTACTGATCATGACTAACCTCTATGTCACCTTTCGTGACCCTAAGTCCAAGCATTCTCAAGTTAATGTCCATAACAGTTAAATTATTCCAGGACACTGTGAACTTGACCTTTGACCAACTGACCTCAAAATCACTAGGGTCATCTGCTGGTCACGACCAAACTCCCTATCAACCGTCTTGATCATAGGCCGAAGAGTTCTCAAGTCATCGTTCCAAAACAGTTTACTTGTTCCAGTTCAATGTGAACTTGACCTTTGTAGTCAAAATCAATCCGGGTTTGACCAAGTCATCTGCTAGTCAATTTCAAAATCCCCATCAAGTTTCATGATCCTAGGCCTAAGGGTTGTAGAGTTATCAAGACAAACATTCTGACCAAGTTTCATAAAGACTGAGTCAAAACTGTGGCCTCTAGAGTGTTCACAAGCTTTTCTTTTGATCTGGCCTACTGACCTAGTTTTTGATCCCACATGGTCCAGTTTCGAACTTGACCTAGAGATCATCAAGTCAAAAATTCTGACTAATTTTAATGAGATTCAAACGTGAATTGTGGTCTCTAAGAGTGTTGACAAGATTTTCCTTTGATCTAGCCTACTGACCTAGTTGACCCTTTTTAAATCTTGACCTACAGATTATCAAGACAAATATCCTGACTAAGTTTCATAAAGAATGGGTCACAAATGTGGCCTCTGGAGTGTTCACAAGCTTTTCCTTTGATCTGGCCTACTGACCTAGGTTTTGACTTAACATGTCCTTGTTTCAAACTTGACCTAAGGTAATCAAGACAAACATTTTGACCAAGTTTCATATAGACCGGGTCATAAATGTGGCCTCTAGAGTGTTCACAAGCTTTACCTTTGATCTGGCCTACTGACCTAGTTTTTGACACCACATGACCCAGTTTCGATCGTGACCTAGAGATCATCAAGACAAACATTCTGACTAAGTTTCATTAAGATTGCGTCACAAAAGTGGCCTTTAGAGTGTTCACATGCTTTTCCTTTGATCTGGCCTACTGACCTAGTTTTTGACCCCACATGACCCAGTTTTAATCTTGACCCATCTATCATCAAGGCTAACATTCTGACAAAGTTTCATTAAGATTGGACCACAAACAAGACAAATGTTGACGCACGACGGAGGACGGACGGCGCACGCCAACGCCTGCCGGACAATGACCGGTCACAATAGCCCACCTTGAGCACTTTCAGCGCTAGTGAGCTAAAAACGAAAAAAAAATTCTTGCTCGCTATGCTCGCGTACATAATTTATCTTTTGTTCTGAGTGAAAAATATAAAATATGCATTTTTCACGTTCAAATTGAGGATTTATCTTTTGTTCTGGGTGTATAAATATGCATGTTTTGTAGGCTCGAATACGTAATTTGTCTTCTGTTCTGGGTGTAAAATGTAAATTAATTTTGTATCATTTTTATTAAGTTTCAATCCAAAATGACCCCTATTTCTGCCTCTATAAAGACTCTGCTGTTTGGAAATACATCTTCATCAAACAACTCTGATGAAAATATATTCCACACTGTCCATACATACATACATAATAGAAATCAAAACGTTTTGACTGAAGTTTTGTAAATCTCAGCTATCACTGACTTTAACCTCTATCACTCCTCTAATATCTAACTTACTTCCAGATTAAAATGTGAGAAGAACATGAAAAAAAAACAATCAAAATGACTTCATACCAGCGGTAAATAAATCTGATTTTCACTTGCTTGTCGGTATTTTTGGTCTATTGCTATTTTGTACTTGGCCATATGATAGTTATATTGTAAGTTCTGGTCAAATTTCACTTGTACATACAAGCTTTGGGACAACTGTATAATACAGCCAATTGAATTTGCCACCCTTGCTTCAAACACTTTATAAATAACAGGGCAATCTAAACGTACCAAAACAATGAAGCCATGCAAAGTTATTGGTCTTATCGCTAGGCGTGTACACATGGTAAATATTAATGGTGTGCAGTACATACATATGTTTTAATCACCAGAAAATTCATAATTTTGGATATTATGTCATAATTTAACATAAATCAATGGGGAATTGAATCCCCTTTCGATACATGTAAGTTGCATTTGAATTTATGGCCAATTTGTTACTAGCCTTACTCATTTGGCTTATCGTGATGACTTATTTAATGATCCGATAATTTATAGTTGTCATCCCTCTACTGGCTGGGAACCAGTTTCCGGACAGGACCAGTTTCCAGACACATGTAATCAGAGACTTTTTTCTGTATTTTGGGAATGGTACCGGTACCCATGCTATTGGGAAAAACCGCGTCATTGTTGGTCAGATTGGGAAATGTTTAAGAAGCACATTTTGTAGTAGTTAATTTAAAATAACAACTGAAAAGGCTCTGAACTCTGTCAAATCATTAATACTTCATTCATTTATCACTTTACAGTCTGAGCAATCTCTCTGTTTTTAGCAGTCTTGAACTTTTCAATAACATCTCATGTGAGGATTAACGTGTACATTAACTCGTCAGTAAATTGAGTAATGGCAGTTCGCAGGACCCAACAGAGACATACCTCTCTTCCCCTTTATTGCTTGGAGATGCACCCTCTTTTTCTTGAACATTCTGTTGTTTTTAAAGCATTTCATATATTCTTTTCTATTTTTCTGGCTGCCTTACTATTTTTCGTCATTATCGCATAGTGCGGCAATTTTCCTTTGATCTTTGCAGCATGTTATACATAGTAACACACATTATTACTACAAAACTGTGCTGATATCTTACACAACTGTTGCGATATATATCAACACGGAAATCTCTATAGAGTTTCATAAGAAAAAAAGTGTTCCGATATATATCAGCACAGTAAAACTGTTCCGATATATATCGGAACACTTTTTCTCTATTGAGGTCAAGGGAGTATAATTTTTTCCTTTCAAAGAAAGGATGATTTTAGCTCCAATTTACAGTTCACAGAGAAAGAATTGTCACAAACACCTACATTTATAAAGTAAAAGAATAAATAAACTAGAATATTTCAAAAACTTGATAGTTATTGCCAAATTCAGAAATACATGAAATATATGAAATTCTGAGATTTCTCAAATGTTTCTTTTTCTTTGATTTTTTTTACAAACAAAACAACAAGTTTTACAATATGTCTGGCCAATGAAATGCAAAGATTTAAAACCAATGCAGAAATTTGTTGGGTACTTTTATCTGGGGAACACATTTTCTAAAACAGAAGTTTTAGTGTTTCAGTCAGCGAGGCGCAGAAAGGGAATAAAAATAGTAAAAATAATAATAAACAAATTTAAATGAAAATAATATATAAATTTTAATGATAAACTATGCGATAAAACAGTTATAATATGTAGTGCTCGTGTGTTACCAGGATATATCAGAGCTAGGGGTACATCTCGTTATTTTTCTCTCCACATATCTGTCTGGGCCTACCGGCCTCGACGATATGTGCAGAGAAAAATACCCTCGATGTACCCCTAGCTCTGATATATCCTGGTAATACACTCTCACACATACTATAACTATTACGTATTTCCTGTTGTGTGACATTTTATCAGTAAAACGGAAATTGATGCAAGTAACAAACGTATCTCCGATAACCGAGTAATATTCTGATTTGTCCCCAATCCTGCATGCTTTTAGAACGGTAATTACGAAATGTCCGTGTGTGAAAACAATAGGAGAGTATTTATATTTATGGCGCCTATAAAATCTACGCAGTCGTAAAAAATCACAATGCGGTGCATTTCATTTGGGGGCCGATTTACTTACAGTTTTAATTTTTGGAAATGGGAATTTTTTTTACTGACGACTGGGAAAAGTGGACACCTTTTGGCATTGGGAACGATACCTTTTATCGGTATTGCTCATAAAAAAAAATCCTGTGTAATATCTGCTTTTTTTTCGTTGCTATTTATGTAATTGTTTCATCTAGATCATTTTAATGATTGTTTTTCATGTCTACAACAACCACTATATTACTAGACTGTATAATATTAGGTTTTATGTTGATAACTCATCTGTGTTTACAAACCAACTGTCTGTCTTAACTGGGCTAGAAGATAGCATTGGGCATACATAGCAGTTCAAACGTACCGAGGTATCAAGTGGGGAAGAAAAAATTGAACTAAGTATTGATTGTCTGCTTATAACATGTGCTACATTAAATGTCAGAGTAATTGTTACATAATATGCAGGGCTGTCAATTTTTGCACTAATTATATTCTTTATCAATTGGAATTATCAACAATTTGTATTAGACGAAATTTGAGTTTTTTTTCAATAGTCAACCTCGGTTTGTTTTCGTAGCTGCTATTGAACATCAGGTTATGCTTCATGTGCATTTTTGAAGAGATGAATGAGAAAGAAATGTGTAAAAATAGTTTAATTACTTATTTCAATATCAAATTAACAGCTAAACGCCGTCAAAATATTTTCCTGCTACTGGTTTATATCAAGGGGAAAATAACTTCTTTTAATGACCTAATTTGAGGCCCCATGAAACCCATATTTTACGTCACAACGCGTTGCTGATTACAACATCGGCTGCGGAAGGAGCTAAGTTTGTGCAGTAGATATGTCAAATATTTTTTTAGGGAATAATGGAGCTGAAATATGAAAACGTGTCTGGAAAATGGTTCCTAACCAGCAAAGCTTACCCTTATCTGCATTTTAATAGATGTTATATTTCATATTCAATATTCTGACATTGTCAAATGAAGAGACAGAAATAACAAAACTGACTTTTCACTGGTACGAATAAACTGAGGACGAGCTGACTGGTGCGAAAATACAGCAATTCATGTTTTACATAAATAGCTACATACACAACAATCCATATAGACTAAATTAGCACTTCTGCAGTATAGTATACGTTATACTGATTTTTAAATGTCTAAATTAGATATATCATATGGTGAACTACCAACTCAGTATCTGATATGCAAATGGCATAAAAGTAACAAAGGGTAGTAACATCTGAAGCGATAAACAGACACTGACAGACGCTGGTTTCCTTTCGTGTCTTAAATATACAATATTTAATTTTATTGAGAGTTACTAGATACTACCTGCCACACACAATCAGACATATTAATATAATATTGCACTAATTTTTATCGATCATACATGAACGACATCGTCATCAGCCGGGTACCAGCATAACTAGGTCAACGCAATACTGCCTTTTATATACACATTCCGAGTCAAAACAATGAAAGACATTTTCATAAGCTTATACTACAAGTACAACTACTTCTTCTAGCAGACATATAAGCCACAAAGAAATCTCAGATGTCTACACGTACATTTCCATCCCCTATCCGGGTCACGTGACAACTTGCCCGCGTAATTTCGTTGCAACTCTTTCCATCTTTACACAATACCTAAAAGAAGCTGACACATTTTAGTATCATGTTAACTAAATTGTATAATAAAATGTAATAAGCCAATTACTATAATCCATTAAATAATTGGCCACACAAGAATCTATTCAATACAACTGCTTGTATTAAAGCGTAAAAACCTGGTCCTGGGATGCTGGCATTTTTCCAGCTTCATCAATCACAAACGTAACGTTCATGGAACTTCTTCTGGTTGACATGTATGACAAAAACGATACAGAAACACAAACAGACATGTTTAATCATTCTTACATTCACGAAATCCTCATGATTCTCAGATTCTTGAACAATTCTTCCTCAACAATGACAACCCCCGTAGCTACATCTGAATGTTTCTGATTGGTTGATACAGATCACGTGGTACGTAAAATGTAAACAACCACAAGTAGGTCAACATATAATATACATATGATTGATGATTAAACAAGTATGACTAGATTTCTCTTATCCTTCATTTATTACGAAAGAATGCCTCAACATCAATTATATTACAAAAAGTATGACTAAGCACCCACAAGCATTCTCATGCATCAAAAACTAGGTCATCTGTACATGTTCTAAACTACCTAAAACAACGGTTTTAACGCATGCTTTCCTCTATCACTGTTAGTTTAAGATAAACTACTATTTTTTCAACATAAAGAGCTATACAATTGTAAAGTACAAACATATAACCTACCAAAACTTTACCACATATACTTACGTCATGGTACATGCTCCGCACACATCTTTCAGACATATATATCTACACCAATCCGCTAAAATAAGCATATCAATAAACAGTTACATTTTAAACCAAGATATTAAGTTGTTATACCAATATATAATACATACCTAATGACTTCCGATCAACGTCTTCTTGAATTACTCAGAGTTTACAAACAGCAGTTTTCAAAATGGGGACTCAAATGCGTAAAAAATAGCACGTTGGCGCATGCGTACAAACACACGTGACCATTCTTATATCCAATCGAAATCTACTTTCAACTAATGCGCATGTGCAAAAATACGTCACAGCTCCAGGGTCGAAATAATATGACAAAAGAGAGATATCCATAAGTACCTATAATAACAAATATCCAATACTAACTTCCGTCAAGAAAAATCAAAAGCGTGCTATATTTAGACAAGTCAAAAGTTTTTCCGCCGCCAGAAATGTATATTCAGATCAGTCATAATGAATGTCCTTTTAATGATCTCAAAAATAATTGGGGTCATCTGCAGGTCATGGCAATCTAAATATATTAAATTATATCCTAAACAATCTAATATCTATAGTTTATGCTAACTAACCACACTTTCCTGACCAGAATCCTAGCAGAAGTAATGTAAACACATTTCCATTTACTCATCTCTATCAAAGGTTATCAGCTCACTGAACAGCTGATTATTTGTTTACATGTTATGTACGCATACAAATCATACATAGACGTCACACACAACCTGTTTTTACAACTTAATTTTAAGAAAAAGCATAATTCCACAAATCTCCGATAATCGTGGTAACCCTACATCAACACCAAATTATAAAATTCTTTTTCCTAAGTCAAATGTACCACATGAAAGGCGAAAATCGTAGAAATATAAAATGTAAACAAAAGGATAGTGTGAATTGGGTCACGGTCATCCGAGATGGTTGTAACTTACGGTGTGTTACGAAGATGGTCGAAACGTGTCACGTGACCCAAGTTTTTTTCTTATTTATCATTTAAATAAAGTATTAGTGTATCACACATCTACAAACAAAAAAAATCTGTACAGGATCGAAAACCTGTCACGTGACTTGCTCCATGTCCAACATGCGAATATTTTTTAGCATACCAATAAACCCGCCGCCTCCTGGCGGCGGGTAATAACTACTTCCAATGACGAAAACAGATGCCTGACATATTTTATCAATTAACCATATCTAATGGAATCCTGTTTATCGATACGTTCGATTAGCATTTATATATCGAACTATGCAGGCGGAATTTACGCCATTACTGTATTGTTTGATTGATGCTACTCTTGAAATAAGCTTTTAAAAAGCCGAAAGTGCCCGGTTTTATAATTCAACTTTTAACACTGTTTGATACTCTAAAACTCTATTTTTATGTTGTTGTATCCTGTTTGGGATCCAGTGTGTTTGAAAGGCACTTCGTTTATGTATTTTTCTTTATTTTCTCACTTATATATAAGGAAAATAATAGCAGACTCGATTGGATTCAGTCTGTTCATGAGAAGTAATTGCAAGTGCAAAACACTTCACCTCCCTATGCACTGGCTTAAGGGGGACTCTTACAAATGTATTGAATAGACTCCATGGTCCCAAAGGACATTGAACATTGAATCCAAGTTGCATCTCAATATGAAATGTGATGAACACCGTTTCACAGTGCTTGAATTATCAGAAATCTTTCTATCTTCGAAATCAATTATAAATATGTTTGTGTACTTCATTTAAACGAAATGGTAATGAGCTGATACGTCTTTCTTGAAACCAGGGGCGGATTAAAAATAATTGACGCCATTTTGATAGAGATATATGAAGTTCAGCGTATGTTACAATCATACGGGTGTTGTTAGTTTTAGACATATATACCAATACCACGCACAAGATTATCAGGAATGATATTGGCTAGAAATATTTAAATATTCGGGTGCGTAGCAACTCGGTGTGTGCATCAAGGCCATACAGTTTGAAGAAAAATTTGTTTTCAGAAAAAAAAAACTCACTCCTTTTTAGAATAGTTTTAATACTTGTACGTATATTTATTTTTAAACCGAATATTATAAACTGGTATGAACTTTATGAACTATAGAAATCCAGGGGCGGCTAGTAATGAGTAAATACACGTTAGAATCATACGATTAATGGCTATGATTTTATAACACCGCGGGCGGCGTAATTGTAAGTATATATGATATACCTATATTATGCATAAACTGATTCAGAATGACTTCTGCATCTATTCTTAAAACTTTATTTTCTGGTGCGTAGCATGAGGTAATCGCACGTGTGCCTACTAAAATGTAATAATATTTTGATGAAAATATGTTTATTTCTGTTTAAAGAAAATAATTATTCTGTATAAACTGTTTGAGCAACTATCTGCGTGGCAACACAGCATCCTTTGAAATTAATGTCAAAGTAATATTTCTGTGTAGTGCATTAAAATCAAATGTTTAACGACGAGTTAATTCATTAAAAAAAAAACACACACAGGGCATGGGCGGTTACTAAGCATTTATTGCGGTTCGGCGTGTGGCCGCTTAAAATCACACGGACATTTTTACTTTAAGACATTAATAAAATACTATGTATATTTTTTTCAGGAATGATTCCAGCAATTAGTGGCGTATTTTTGTTTTAATATTCAGGTGTGTAGCAACTTATGTGTGAGCATCAAAGCACTGTATATTGAAAGAACAAATTGAAAAAGTAATAAATAATCAAAGGTTCAAAGCCACATACCTTGAAAAAAATGGAATTTTCCCCTAAATATAATTCAGTCTTTCTTTTTAGAATAGTTTCATTATATATTATATATATAAATTGAACTGATATGAATATTAAGAATCCTGGGGCGGACAATGATGGGGAAAACACGTGCGCGCATACTAAAATATAATAATATTTTGATTAAATTTCTATTTAAGGAAAACAATTAATCTGTATAAGCTGACTATTTATGTGCGTGGAAACATAGCATTGTAATAAAGAAATCGATCTATCTTCGAAATTCATTATAAATAAGTTTGTGTACTGCATTTAAACGAAGTGTTTTATGATGAGCTGATGCTTCTTTATAGAAACCAGGGGTGGATTATAATTGATGCCTTTTTGATTGAGAAGTATGAAGTTCAGCGTATGTTATAATCATACGGGTGTTGTTAGTTTCAGACATATATACTGAAACCACGGATAAGATTATCAGGAATGATACCTGTCATAATTGGCTTAAAATATTTCAATATTCAGGGGCGTAGCAACTCGGTGTGAGCATCAAAGCCACACAGTTTGAAGAAAAAAAAAAGATTCGTTTTAGAATAGATTTAATACGTTTCCGTATATTAATTTTTAAATCGAATATTATGAACTGATATGAACTTTAAAAATCCAGGGGCGGCTAGTGATGAGTAGATACACGTTTGAATCATACGATTAATGGCTATGATTTTATAATACCACGGGCGGCGTAATTGTAGGTATATATGATATATCTATATAATGCATAAAATGATTCAGAATGACTTCTGCATCTACTTTCAAAACTTTATTTTCTGGTGCGTAGCATGAGGCCAACGCATGGGTGCCTACT